>NC_064850.1:81682881-81900455 GCF_024139225.1 Suncus etruscus
AGTTGAATAATGGCATTTCAAGTTGTATTCCTTGTGCACTGCAACTTTCTCTGAGCAAATAAGACATGTGGGGATGTCCCTGTGCTCAACAAAGAAATACTGTGTCTCCCACTTTTCCTGCAATTGTCTGTGCTCATCATCAATCTTTCTCTTCACTACAGGCTTTGATGAAGTCATGATGAAGGTATGACAAAATCTAATTCTTTAATAAACTTCTCTCCCTTCTCTCCCTTAGGCCTCTGATAATGCAAGGGACAGTGGGCAGGAGCAAAGGAAATGACATCTGTCCTAGGTGCAAAGTATTCGCGATTATTCGCTTACCGGATATTCACAATAAAAAATTGCATTAGTAAGAAAAAAATCACATAAAATCGCATTAAACATTTGCATACCCCAAACAGAACTGCTCGAGGTATGTGAATGTTTAATGTGATTTTTTTCTTACTAATGCGATTTTTATTGTGATTATTTGGTAAGCGAATAATCATGAATACTGCGATATTTGAAGGCCGGCCGCAGGCCACAAAATGTTGTACGAAGGGCCGCAAACGGCCCACAGCCCAAGAGTTTGAGACCCCTGGACTAAAGACTGCATCCTGAGAGTCCCAGGAGAGAGAAGAGTCACCAGATAATATCAGATTCAAATTTAGAATCCCACAGCATTCTTTTGGGGAAAAAAGAGCAGAGGCCATCTATGCAGGAGAAAAGACAGTATTCAAAATGTTCTCATAGAAAAATTTATGAGTTTTTTGGATGCATCCCAAATATTATTTTCATAATAGTTGCCATTACTTCTGGAGTCACTTTTAAAGCAATAGCTAAAATATATATTTCTAAGTAGATTTTTTTAATCTCTTAAAGGTAGTTTTTAATCTCTTAAACTTGGTCAGAAAGTCTGAGTATTCTAGATTTGTAAATTATAAGAGTTCTCTTTGCCTGTAGGGATTCTAACTCCCTTATCAATATTTCACTAAGAACCACAACCCCTTCCCTATGGTTGGTCCTTCCGGATGCTCCCACAATAATTTAATGCTTATAGTGATGCAAAAGAATGAAAAGGAAGGTTTATGGAGAAACTCAACTATAAATGGAATTAACAGAAAATGATATAACAAGAAAAGTCCTAGAGACAAGGTATTTTAGAGGTCAGAAATATAGTATAGGAGTTAAGGTGCTTGCATTACATATGGTTGACCCATTTTCAATACCTGACACTGCATGTTGTCCCCCAAGCACTGCCAGGAGTGATCCCTGAATAGAGTCAGGAGCAAGCTCTGAGCACCTCTGGGCATCTCTTCCTTGCCCAACAAAATTAAGATAAAATAATACATAGCTTTTTAAATCTCAAGATAAGCCACATTTCCCAGGGGTGTTCTAAAAAGTACAAAATAAGTAATAGTTTACTTAGACATTAATATAAAACTATAAAATGCAGTAAACATGGAAAATCACTCCACAATATTACCTTCAGTTGTGATTTTAGAGATTCAACACCCTCATTAAGAAAATAAAAAATAAGCATTTAATATTATGTCAAACTGAACACTAGAGGAACAGATCAAGAATGTTCTCTCTCCAGTGTGAAATATAAAGGATGATAAAGGAATAACAAATGGTCAAAGGCAACAGAATCTGATAGATGGCGTACAGAACTGAGCTTCCAAAAGGTATAGGTGATAGGAGGCACTCTCTTGTAGTTAAACACTGTATGTATGGAGCCATATCATTAATAGCATTGTAAATCATAGTACCATATACTAAAACAAAACAAAACAAAAAAACCTATGCATTTAAACAGAAAATTTAACTATATTTAAAATAGAAGTCAATTCTATTAAAGAGAAGACTATTTGCACTCCTGGCACATCTGACAAAGAGTTAAAAAAATGTCACAGAATTCAGCAACAGCAATAAAGAAGACTCATAAGCATGCCTCCATCAAAGAAAAATAAGGGAAATATATTTTTGAGATATACCTCTCAAAAACCCCAACAATTATCAAAAGAGGCATTTAAATATTTTATTATCATATTATCAGTAAGAAACAAATCAAAATGATAACCAATTGGTAGCTTATATCTGCAAAAATTGCTTACATTTTTAAAAAGATAAGAACTGGTAAGAACTGTAAAGAATAAATAAATACTCATATGTTGTTGGTGGTAATATAAATTGATCTAGGTTTTATGGAAAATAGTACGGAGATTTAAAATAGATATTGTAGTTGGTACACTACAAGGCTGCATAGATAAGACAGCAGTGGGTAGAGAGCTTGCCTTGCATTTGGCCAGTCCAGGTTTGGTCCACATATGGTCCCCTAAATGTCATTGGGAAGAATTTCTAAGGGTACATCTAGGAGTAAGAACTGAGCATCACTAGATGTGGCCCCTGGAAATTAGTCTACTTAGTCTAATTTTAATTTATATTAAAAAAATAATAATACATAATTCAAAGTCTTCTCTGTGACCATTTGTGAAATGGTAAAATAAGTAAATTGTTAAAAGAAATATTCAATCATTTTCCAAGGCTCAAATTACTTCTGACATTGACTATTGTTTTCAAACAGTTAGATACACAACCATATTTTAAACATTGTAAATCACAGATAAAATACAAATTATGACAAGCACATAAAACAGAACCATTGAAGTGAGATAAAATTAAACATTTTTCAAAATATGAATTGGATCTTCAAATAAATTAGATAAACTAATTTTGTTTTGCTTGTTTCTTATTGTTTGGTTTTACATATGGAGAAGAAAGCCATGTATGGCATTACTTCTTTTCTCTAATAAAATACAGCTACAAACAACTTTAATTAAAAGTTTCTTTAGTGATAAAGGGACAATTACTTGACAAAAATTGACATTATTAAAGTTAGCATTACAATATACTCCCAACAAATTTTTAAAAGATATAGCACAGAAGAGAGTTCCATTTAAAGTTTTTCTTGGGCTGAATTCAAAAGAAGATTCTTTTTTTTTTTTTTTTTTTGGTTTTTGGGTTGCACCCGGCAGCACTCAGGGGTTCCTCCTGGCTCTACACTCAGAAATCGCTCCTGGCAGGCTCGGGAGACCATATGGGATGTCAGGATTCGAACCACCATCTTTCTGCAAGCAAGGCAAATGTCCTACCTCCATGCTATCTCTCTGGCCTCAAAAAATATTTTATAACACTGATAATAACACCTGAAATTAATTTAAAACATCTTCCTCTATCTAATTTAAAATGGGTGTAAAAGTAGTATTTAAGTTAATAGATGTATATAAGAATTACACTTAAAATATATATAAAATCCACTGGCAATGCACGACCAATTTATTTAATATCTAACTGCTAAATTTGTTCAATAACCAAGATATTTAGAGTCTTGGCATATTTTCATGACAAGATAAAATAGGTTATACTTATGAAGAAAATTTCTTTTAAATCAATGAATTATTGCACACTTTTGTATGTTACCTGTCCCACCATTGTTTCCCAGCAGGGTCCTCGAGGAACATCTGCAGGATGTACAAAAAAGGGTGCGCCTGTGGTATTTTCAGAGAGTCCAGAGAGAGATGCATTGTAGGCTTTAATCATGTTGGCTTCCCATATGGTAATATTGGCTTTTACTAGCTTTTCCTCTTCAATCTAGAAGTGAAAATTATATAAAAAGTGAAGTTAACACAGATTTTTATAGATAGAAAATCCTAAAACTAACACTGTAACATTCATCTGATGGCAAGGGCAATTCAGACATAAAACTTACCTTGTTGTTAATTTCATCCATCAGAGCAAGAATAAATACATACAAGTTGCCTAAAAGAAGAGCAAAAATGCGTCCCAGTAGCCATTTCAGAGCAATGAGAGGATGGTAGTCTTCCAATTCAGCAAATAAATCAAACAGTGTTGGGCAAAACATCCCCAGGAGGGACATTACCATGTTCATCTACAAGGACACATAAAGGATGGACCAAGTTAATGATATTTTTAATTATTACTTTCCCTCCAACAGATTGCAAGATTTCATCTTGTTCATTTTATCTTTCATTAAACAAAGCAGAGTATTTTATGCATCTTAAAAATGTCCTCTTAAACAACAAATACAGTATTTAATTCACATTCTTAAGGTGATCCTTTATACCTTCATTAAATCACATATGGGTCAGTAATAATGACCTGCTTACTAGCACAATAAGAAACTCAATTTAATAACTCTAGCCAAAGAATGTATATTATATTACATAGTAACTGTTTTTGATACTGTGGTATGCTTCATAAAAAGATTTCCAATGCAAATGGCAAATGACGTTCTTGAGATATAAGGTCCAAACTAATATGTTAACTTGAAATGGATGAACATTTTGCAATGGATTCATGACTAAATACTGAGTTGTGATAAAGTAAATTTTAAGTAAAATAAAAAAATTATGTTTATTTTGTTTATTTTATAAGCAGAAAGTATTTAAGTAAATGAGAGGAAATCATGTTGTATAATATTACTTAAGCCAAAGTAGCAAAGTTTAAGAGATAAAGAACTAATTCATAAAGCCAAATTAAGAAAATAATGATGTAGAATGGGGCTGCAGAGGAACAAAGAAATTGATAGAATAACTATAAACATGAAAATATAAAAATGATGCGGTTTTATTTTGTTGTCTAACAATATTTATTGGGTTATTTAATTAATTTATCTAGTTTGTCTTGTTTTGTTTTAGGCTACATATGGCATTGGTCAGGACTTATTCCTGATTCTGTACTCAGAGCTCACTCCTGGCAGGCATGGGGAAATAATATGGTGTGTCAAGGGTCTATCCCTGGTAGGCAGTTTGCAAAAAAAGAGCCCTTCCTATTATACTATCACTCTAGTCCACAGTGTTTGCATTGTTTTGTTTTGTTTTGTTTTGTTTGTTTTTGTGGGTCACACCCATTTGATGCTCAGGGGTTACTGCTGGCTATGAGCTCAGAAATCACTCCTGGCTTGGAAGGGACCATATGGACACCGGGGGATTGAACCACAGTCCATTCTAGGCTAGTGTTTGCAAGGCAGACACCTTATCTCTAGCACCACCTCTACCGCTCCAGTGATTGCATTATTAAGCAAAATTAAGTCAAGAATCTAAATCATACACTGTTTTTATAATTGGGAAAAAGTCCCTTTCAATTAAAAATTGTTTTCAGATAACTACCGTATTTTCCGGCATAGAAAACAACTTTTGAAACAAAACAAACAAAAAAAAGTCAACCAAAAATCGGGGGTTGTCTTATACGCCGAGTATATCCCGTTTCAATATGCCACTAAATGAAACAACAACAACAACAACAACAATCAGGCCGCAGAGCTTCAAATCTCTTTCTTGGGAGCTCCCCAAAACAGTACTCAGGAGATCTGGGGGCCACTTCTGGCAAAAACCCAGCTAACAGTATTGGTGATTCAGTGCTAGGGTCCAAGGATGGGGTGTTGTTTGGTTCATGTAGAGGGTGAGATTAACTGACGCCACCAGGGAATTGCCAGAAAAGGTGCCTATGATAAGGGACCAATCACTGCAAGACTGCTCGGACCGCCTCTCTAACTCAGTCAATCCAAGCAGGCTTTTTATGCACGCAAATTAGACAATGTTCTGGACTGAATCTACACTGTAAAAAGCTTGCTCAGATTGGCTAGAGTCAGAGAGGAAGTCTATTACAGTATAACCCTTTGAACCTTTGCTGGTTCGTGATTGGCTCACTGTGGTACATACAGTTGCAGCAAAGGAACGTTCTTTCAGATACAGCCAATATAGCCTAAATCTATGTTTTAACTGCAAAATTAGGGGTCGTTTTATACACCAGTTGTGTTATACCCCGGAAATACGGTAAGACAAAAGAAATGTCTTCCCTAAGTACTGACTCAAACTGTAAACACTAAAACTTCCATTTCCCCTTACTACTCCTGGAATTTGAATAGTTAGAACTATTAGGTTATCTTTAGAAAATAATTTTGTGCTCTTCTGTTTTTATTTCAGAGCCTTATAAAAAAATGTCCAACAGAAGCTAAAAAAACAAATGGATGTGCTATATAAATTAGCAGGTGTTCATTTAATTTATATATAATTTTAAGCCTAAAGAAAAATATGGCTGATTGCTGTGTAATCATATAAAGTAAAACTAAATATGATTTATCATATATTATAAAAAGTTATTAGGAATCCCCATTATATGGGGTAATTCCTAAGATTCAAGAGTACACCCAAATAGGTAATATCTATACCTACTCCCTTTTCCCTTTGTATTCTTTATTTATTTTCTTTTGTATACCTTTTTCTGTGAATGTCCATAATGTCACAATATAAAGAACACAAAGACAATAGACGGATTTGGAGATAAGAAATAGAATAGGGTGGAAACTGTGACAGAGCCAGGGAACTGTAAGGGTCAGATGGAAGGAATAAGTTAAGGTAATCTGATTTCATTTCAAAATATTGCAGAAGATTAATCAAAAAATAATATTACAGAAAACTAATAAAAAGAGTAAACATTGGGTTCTAAGCACATAAAAACATGCAGAGACGAACTTCATTTTTTTCCCACCACCCCAGGGAGTCAGGATCCATCTGTGCAAATTCCTGGGATCGTTTCACAGCCCAAAAGATGAGGTATCCACTGCCACCAAGTGTTAGAAATACGAAGAAGTTAGCAAGAAATCTGAGGAATCTGATCAAGTGGATGTTTTCTTCAACCTGAGCGGCTCTTTCTTCGATTATAGCTTCCTGTACCCAGACAACACAGAAAACAAAGAAGTATATAAGCTACAAAAACTAACATAAACTTGGGAACTATTTTTGAAAATATCAGTTTGTAAGAAATGAAAGATAGGCTAAATACAGGTTTCTACAAAAAAGTCAGATGTAATGGCAAATGAAAGGATAAATTCTTCCGAACCTTATGCTAGCACAGTCTTTGAAGTAAGTTCTTTACTAATACATTGGTGGGGAGTTTTAAAAGTTACAATAAGATTGAGCTGATTTTTCTCTTTAAATAATCCATGATATTTGCTCCATTATTTAATGCCTGATTCCTATTTCGAATGACTTTTGGTTCAAGCCAATCGCCTTTTAAATTATAATTTAAAAAAAATGTTTCTATCATAGATCATTAGATAATTATTAATCAAAGTCAGAACTATTCCCAAATTATGGTAAATAGAAATATTACACTATTTTAGAAGCGATCATGAAATACTCTGACTTTACTCTTAGAAATAAAAATTTCTTAAAAAAAATCTCTAATGATCACATCTTTACCTTAAAATTCATTGTGATTGAATTAAATTTGTTGTCCGCTGTTTCAGGATTGCCTATCAAGTAGTCCCAGCTGCAGAACACTTTCCAACTAAAGTTAAAAGTATTGTCATCACCACCTCCATCATCGCCAATATTTGCGGTCATCCTATAAAAATAGAGTTTAATCCAGCAGTCAGAATACAAATTAAAGGGAAGGTGTAGGAAAGGCAAAATATCCTAATTATAGGAAAACTGGAGAAGTAAAAGTTAAAAGACTTATTACCTTCTTTAATTTTTTTCTTGAATTTTTTCTTGAATGCAAGCAAAGCAAGTGGTGTACTAGCTGTACCTCCAGTCTGGTAATTAATGTCCTGGGACACCATTTAGAATAAAATGAGCTCTTATCTTTCTTTTCTACTTAATTATTTGCATGTAGGAAGGCTACAGATCATTGCATGTTGAAATTGTAGCTGGTACTTTGCTATACTGGTTAATTGATTTTAGGAGCTTTTTAGGAGCTTTAAGATCTTCTCTTTTGTTGCGGGGGCAAAGATTTTCTTTTATTAAATTCTTGAATGTGGTACGGTGAAGAGATTTAATAATAAAAATATATATATTTATTTTTTTATTGAGACCACTTGTAAATTACAAGTCTTTCACAGTTACAGTCAAGGAAAGCACCCTACCCACAGTGCTATCACTCCATTCATCCTTGAATTATTTTTGAGCCTACTATCTATTGCTAGAACTTTTAATAGTATATATTGAATGAAAGTGAACAGTAGACATTTTTGTCTTATGCCTGATCTAGGAAGGCAATCTTCCCAGTTTTCACCACTAAGACTGGTACAGGCTGTGATTAGTTATAGATAACTAATTTTGTCTTAAAAGTGTTCCTTATAACCCTTTTTGTAAGTGAAAGATATCTTTTATCATGAATGTTTTTTGAACATTGTCAAAAGTATTATCTACATTGATTGATATAATCATATGATTTATATGATTGTTTTTATTGATGTAGTGTATATGTGAGCTGGTTTACATATGCTAACCCCTACTTACATACTTGAGATAAATCCTATTTGATCATGGTGTATGATGTTTGTGATATTTTGATATAATCTTTAGATGTATTTTTGATATGCTGCTGGATTTGGTTGAAATTTTGTTGAGGATTTGTGTATTTGTGTCTATCAGGAAAACTTACCTAAAACTGTCTTTTGGTAGTATCTCTATCTGCTATGGGTATTAGTGTAATGATGGCTTTATAGAAGCTGTTAGATAGTATTACTAATTTTTTTCAATATTTTGGAAGAGCTAAGAGAATAAAGGAAGAACTAAAACATCATCAAAAATTTGATAGTGCTCACCAGTGAACCCATGGACCATGGCTTTTGTTCTTGGAAGTATTCTCGATACTGATTATTATTTTGTTTTCCTTGCTTGTGATTGTTTCAAGTGTTCTATTTCTTTCTCATTTAGTTTTGAGAGATAATATGTTTCTAAAAATTTGTATATATCTTTCAGGTTTTTCAGCTTAAAATTGTTGATACAGAACTCTCAGGAAAATTTAATTTCTAAGGAGTCTAAGTTTTATCCTTTCATCTCTGATTCTATTTATTTGGACAACTTCTCTTTAGTTTTTCTCGTGAGTGTAGCCAAAGGTTCATCTACCTTGTTTATTCTTCTGAGTTCAGTTTTATTGACTCTGTCTTGCCTTTTTTAATTCTTTTTTTCTTTTTCCTTTTAAAAATGAAGTAAGATGATGAATAAAATTAGTTAATGTGAGTGGACAGAGAGAATAATTTTTGTTTGCTTTTGGGGGTCATACTTGGCTTTGCTCAGGACTTTCTCCAGGCTCTGCACTCAGGAATTGCTTCTGGCAGGGTTCTGGAGATCATATTCAGTGTTTCTGAGATCACCTATCCTTATGGAGACTACTCCTTGTGCTGTCTGGTTCTTATTTATGGCCTATATTTTATTTGGTAAATTATTTAATTATTTGATCAATAATATGTTCAGGAGGAAATTTCTGGGCTTTTTATGTGGTCATCATCTAGTAGAATTTTTTGATGATGGAAGTAATATAAGTTTATAGTATGTAAAGAAATATGACAATATACAAGGACAATTTGAATATAGAATTTAAAGATTACTTAAATTAGAAAGTTTGTTTTTTAACCTTCTCACCATAGATGTATTTCTTCTGAGATTAAAATAGGGAACAAAACAAGAGGATATTATCAAGTCTAGGTTCTAGAATTTATTGATTATGTTTAGTCAAGTCATTAAACTCAACTAAGCCTTAATTTCTCTATCATTCCAAAATTAGATCATTTTTCCTCTATCAAGTTAAAAGGTAATAGAAAAAAATTTTGTTTAAGAAAAAAAGCAAACTATAATTAAATCACATAGCTTATTATGTATAAAATAATTTTGTATTGGAAAACTCTAGTTTCAAATTAACTATAAAATCAAATGGATCTTGCAAGTCATTTCAAATATATTTATTTTATTATCTATAAAAATTAAACTACTTAGAAATATGCAAGGTTTAAATATAATTTAAATAGACCTATTAAGAGATGTTAAGCAAAAGTAAATACTATTAGTCTGAATATAATTTATGATTATGATTATTGTTAATAATAAATGTATGCTTTTTCATTATTAAATTATGAAAATATGTAAATAGATGTGTTGCTCTTGTTTGGGGTATATGTAGGCTTATAATATTTTTAAAATATAGGGCCGAAGAAGAGATAGCATGGAAGTAAGCATTTGCCTTTCATGCAGAAGGATGGTGGTTCAAATCCTGGCATCCCATATGGTCCCCCGAGCCTGTCAGGAGTAACCCTGAGCGCTGCCAGGTAAACCAAAAAAAATTATATTTTTAAAATATTTTTGTCAAAAAATATTTCTTGCTACTTGAATTTAAACAATGACATTTATTTAGATATTCAATATGTTTCTCATTTTTATAAATATGTATTTACTATCATTGAATTTAGAAACAGAAAAGGAGTATTTGTAGTCTAAGAGGCCTACATTAGAGACATGTCTTGGAAAAATTTATTGGATAAATAGGCAATGAGGTGTTTTCTCATTAAAGCACGCCTATCTGAGTGATTGAACTGTTTCCACTCATTTGCTGTTGAAAAATATGCACCACAGTATTTAACTTAGAGAACTATTATTAATAGAAACAGTTGAAATTAAATCAATTTTTCTTTGGTCATACAAAGTTTCAAACTGAGAAAAGAACTAATGATTTTCATACTGTGTAACTGTTTATTATACTAGATTAATTTCCTAGTAAACATAACTATTTAGAATGAAAATCTTTAAGTGTCTACCAAAATTAGTAATGTATACTTGGAAAAAGAAAAGAAATCATAGAATAAAGAAAAGATTTCATATTAGGTTTAGAGATTATCTTGGTTTTCAGTAACTGGATTTTCAGAACACAAACTTTCAGTCCTAAAAATAAGGTAATCTTGGGTCATCAAAGTTAGTCATCCTGTCTTAAAATCTATCTTTATTTATCTTCCAATTTCCTAGGTTTTAGTTATTTGCTTCTGCTTTGCAGATGAAAATTCTAAAACAAATAATGTGAAGAAGATGACAAATTTTTAACAGTTGTGAGATTTTAGAATATAGATTCTCTAAAATTTAATTTCATTAACAATGTAGTCTCTGGACTTAATTGATAATGTAGGTCCAAAGAAGTAGTAAAGCGGTAAGGTATTTACTTTTCTTGCATGTGTCATACATAGGTAAAATCTCTTGTACCCCTAAGTAGTGTACCCAGAGTCAGGAGTCAGGAGCTCAGAATTAGGAGAAAAATAGGTGTGACCCAATTTAAAAATTGATAACATCACTCATGTTTTTATTACCAAAAATATATTTGAAGGTATTAGGAAGGGAGATATACAATAAATGATTCTGTTAAATAATACAAATAATAATTTCTATTTTAAAGATTCTATTTCTACCAAACCTTATTATCAGTTCTAGGAATGAGATTTATGCATTGCTTTGGAATAATCCTTCTAAATAGGTCAATGAGCTCAAACTACTGACTTACTAGATTGTAAGTAATCAAAGTTGAATCCCAAAGGGAAAAGTGAAAAACAGGCTGGTTTGGCTGGCTTAATATGATTCTGAAGAGAAAAATGTGGGTAAAATGCCCTGTAACCATCTTAAATGGCATTGTTAGATAATTCATAAAAGATACTGTTTTGTCTAGAGTAATACTATATACTAGCTACTCTGCCCAGTACTAGTAACCTCTGGTTATGAGCACTGGAAATGTGACTAATGCAAAATTTACAAAAGATTTAAGTCCCCCAAAGGAAAATTTTTTAGTAATTTTAAGTCCCTTATATGTGAGTATTTTTAACTGGATTTATCTCTAGCATCTTAAAATTCCTGATTGTCAGTTTCCTCAGCATGAAATGGCTTCCAAGTACCACCGAGTGTGGAACCACTCACTGTTCAGAGAACTCTAGGTATCCAAATTATCAAGAGTAGGCATCTTGGTAGTGATGCCTACCTGAGTAGGCATCTTGGTAGTGATCACAGGCCTACCCCAGCATCATTGAGTGTGGCCCCTATTTTTTTAAAAAAGACAAAAACTGAACATATTTCTCCAGCAACTGCAATAAAAAAGGATTAACAAAGAGACAATGAACATAAACTCCAGTAACCTACTCGTCACTCTGTTTGTATGTTTATTCTTACACATGTGTGAGTGGGTACCAAGCACTCTTTAGTTTTGCCAAATCAAAATAATTGAAAGGCTAAAATTACCTTAGTTTTTAAAAAATATGTCAGTACTTTCACAGGTAGACAGAATTATGTTTCATACCTCTGATTATATTTAATAGGCAGATGAATTATTTTAATGGGAGATCTCTGTTAAAGATTTTTTTCAAGTCATGAATAGGTTGAAACACGCAAAAGTGCATTTGTTGGCACAATCAGTAAGTTTAACTTATACAGTATTCATAGTGTCATATAATGTGCAGAATAGTTCCTGTTGAAGGTGACTTAAAGGTTCTTCCCTCTATTTCAACAAAATCAAGTGTACCTGGTAGAGCCCCAAAAGAGTGTGTGTGTAGTATTTAAAAAATGAATAGAACATTTCAATTCTTCTCCTAAGCTATTTAAGAACTTAGGAGAAGCTTAAAAGTAGGAGACTGGCTAAGCTGAAAAATGGGTTGCCCATAGCCCCAATGCCCTGCTATATTTCTACATGATTTTTAAAAAGAAAAGTGATCTGTTTTCATAGGTTTCCCAGTGAATTTTTTTTCTGTTGTTCTAATAGACCCTTTCTATTATGATTTTATGTTTGATTGTGATACTCTCATTGAGTGCTACTTATTTTTTTACTTTCATGCACAGCTAAAATTAGGGAGATGAATTTTTATCTGTTTAAGACTTAAAAAAACGTTAACACTTTGATTTTTTAATTGATTTATTTATTTGGGTTTTGGGCCACACCCAGTGATGCTTAGGGGTTATTCCTGGCAATGTGCTCAGAAATCTCTCTTGGCTTAGGGGACACTATGGGACTCTGGGGGGTCAAACCGAGGTTCTTCCTAGGCTAGTGTGGGCAAGGCAGTCGCCTTACTGCTTGTACCACCGCTCTGGCCCCATAAAAATGTAAACATCTTTAAAAAGCAAACAGATTCTGTCAAACTGAGCTGATGTAGCAGACCTTAAACATTTTGCAAGCAAGAAGTGAGGGTAACATGTTTTTCTGTATTATTTTAACATTTAGCACACTTAAAACCACAAAAAAGTCACTCTGTAAAATATGCTTAAAAACAGAGTAGATATGTCATGATGCATGTGACTCAGTAAGATGACCCAAAGTCTCACACATGTTCATACCCATTGTTTTGGGGTTCCAATAATCTGTTTGTACCATTGTTGATAGTATATTGCTTATAAACCTAAATCTTCTAGGTAAAAAACAGCAGCAAATAGATCTAATTTTAGAGTTTATTCTTCTATTAGATTTCAAAAAATCATTTGTTTCCCAAGAGGCCAAAATAACTTACGCTTTAAGGACAACCAGAAAGCTGTATCCAATGCACATGATCCCCACCAGAAAATAGGAGAGTGGGAGCCTGAAATTCATCCATCCAATTGTTCGTTTATTGTCGTAATAGCCATAAAATAGAACGGAATACTGTGCCAAGCCCTAAAATCCAACAAAAAAAAATCTACTTAGCAGATGCAATGAAGAGTTACCCAGAAAGCAAGATGGACTTTTACGGGAAATAACAAAATGACATTCATTTTCAAACTTGGGAGAAGGCTCTGACATGAGTGCTATTGTTTTGCTCCACATAAGTAATGTTTCAGCTGCTACAATGATTGGCAGTTCTTGGTTTACTTAAAATTCAATGACTTCTAAATAATTGAATTTTTCAAACAATTATAGACTTGCTCAGCTTGGAGCCATTACCATGAAATTCCCATTGATTGAAACATCAAAACATACTTCATGGTGTTATTAGATGCACAATTTTAAGTGCTTGATTAATTTTAGGAGGAAGGATATGGAACATGCTTTCACAAAGTACAGTGGCTGTTTCATTTCTAGTTATAATAAGATTAGTTTTCCTTAAGTCAAAGAGGTTGAATCTAGCTGACACTTAGCAACAATGAAGATCAGATGAGATGACACTGAAAACAATCTGCATCATCTTCTACTCATGTTTATTATAGCATTCTCCCATAACAAATATGTTTTATCATGTGATTGCCTGCTCTTTGATTAAAATGACTTTTCAGTGCTGGAATCATAATCTCACAAAACATGTAAGGATCTTCTATATAACCAAATTTTTGGTAGAATACTCCCTTTATATAATAATCTTTACCTTCTCTTTTTCGTAAAATCTGTGTTTTTTATTTTCAGCTTTCAGCATTGTTTTATATTACCATGTATCATTTCTTCAACACCATTCTGACTTCATTTATTTGAAAGCAAACTTAAAATCACTATGCTTTGTGAAGTAAAATAATAATAGCTTACCCATGTGGGATTTCCTTTAGATATGAAGTGAGTTATTTTGAATATTAGGAGAATTCAATGGCTGCCTTTAACACAATTTTTCTCTTGCCAGGAGCTTTGAAAATGACTACTAAAGAAGGGAGAAGAAAAGGAGAGAAGGGAACAAAGGAAAAGATGGGTAATATACTGGAAGCTAATTCACAAAGAGATAACTAACAGAAGCTGATTAGAAAAATTGCCTTAAACAGGGGTCAGAGCAATAGCGTAGCCATAGGGTATTTGCTTTGCACGAGGCTGACCCAGACTAGACAGCTGTTTGATCCCTGAGTCCAACTTGTTCTCCCAAATCAGGAGCGTTTCTGAGCGCATAGCCAGGCGTACTCCTGAACGACATCAAGTGTGGCCCAAAAACAAAAACTAAAACAAAAAAAAATTGCCTTAAACAAAGACCACAACTAATTTCAAATCAGAGGTCTGTGACTATAGAGAAAAGGTGGTGCTTTCATATTTTACTCATGTTTTGTTTTTAATATTATGTATAAAACCAAAGGAACAAGTTTAGGAAAAACGCATAAGTTTGTAGGCATAAGTAGAAATAGGATTGGAGAAAAGGGAACAAAGTCAAAACAGAAGTACTTCCTGACACATTCTCTCTCTTCATTATCTTCATTATCAGTTCAAAAAAAAATAAACATGATCAAAAAAATTGTCAAAACTAAACCAAGAGCAAAACTTCATTATCTTCATTATCAGTATCTTCATTATCAGTTCAGAAAAAAACTAAACACGATCCAAAAAAATTTTCAAGACTAAACTTGTAATTAAGGCATGTAAATGAGCTCATCTTCATTCCAAAATCAGAATAACAATTCAACACGGATTGACCAGCAGCCCAAGACCTCCTAGACACTACTGAAGAAAAGTTATCACAGGCAGGATTTCCCACACCCACTTGCAGGCCAGCATCTTGTTTACCTTTGTCTAATTAAAGTCTTTGCTTTCTCTTAACTGTCTCAAATCTAATCTACACTGTGCAGAACTTTTATATCAGCCTTACTATTCCAGTATAACAATAAAAGAACCCAGGAAATAAACATAGGCACTTGGCCTGTGGTCTGGTTTAAAGAATATTTAAAAATACCTTTCTTGACAAACCCAGTCGCCATGTTGACGCTTTGCCAGATCCATAGATTCACTCAGTTCTTAAATGAGATGTAAACAAATGAACAAAAAAATTATGTAAGGCATGAAAAAGTATAGGTGCAAGGGTCATGTAGCTAAATGCAGGCAATCTAAAGAGGAGAGGGCAGACCAAGACCACCTGCCAAGGCCATACTTGATACACCCATTATCCATAATTTTGGCTTCTTTGACCATCACCCTGCTTCCTATAACTTCACCTGCTACACTTCTGTATGGCTCTCTGAAGAAATACCAATCTGATCAAAATTCCAGGTATGTCAGTATTTAGGCTATTATTACCAGAACTTTTTTTGGAGTAAGTGTGAGGTTCTCTCCAATCTTTTTATACTTTTGGAAAACCTGGCAGTCAAAAACATTCCCCACAAAACCTTAGTGTTAGCAATAGTGTTTGAAACTCCTGGATTATGCAGCCTCACAACAACTTCATTTTTGTTTAAAAATGTCATCCCTGTAGGAACACACCAATTTAGACACCAGTGTGTATCTGATACCACTTAATGTTCAGAAACAAATAAAGTAACAGAACAGTCAATTAGCAACCAGAACTCACTAAACATAATGACAATGACTTTATGACCTCATTGGAGATACAATAATTTACACAAATTTTTCTATTGCTGGATATCTTTAGTTCTCTTCTGTTTTTTTTCTTTTTTAATAATTTCTCTCTCACCTATTTGGAAAAAGATGTCTTATGATCAACTCTTTGATACATGGTATCCAAATAAAGTAAATTAAACTTAAAAAAATTTCCTGGGGCCAGGAGATTTTACAGAGACAAGTTCCTGTTGGCTATCGTGACTGACTCAGTGGTTACTTTTGCAAAACTCCCTGCCATTTTTTCAGTGCTAAGTGATGTTTGCTATAAGCCCATATACCAACAAGAAAAAGGCAACCTTCGAGTAATAAGTAACTTCTCAGCCTAGGGGAGGAAGACACTGCCTGATACCATGGAGCCAAGTCTCACTATAACTTACATTCCTGAGTTAAAAGCTAAATGCAACAAAGCTTGCCCCACCATAAAACTGCTGAGAGTTCCGGAAAGTGGGCTACAAGCCCTACTTTAGGGTCATAGGGCAATTCCTTGAAAGCTGCTGACTTAGGAGTGATTGTAAAATTGTCACTGCTTCTCCCTCCCTTCTGGAAGATGATTTACTGCCTTTGTCTCATGGCTTTCGCGCCAAAATGTATGATTGACACCATCTTTTACCTGCCCCCTTCTCCTCCTCTATATAAGAGATGCAGGACCCTAATAAAGTCACCTTTGAACGGTCTGATCGCCAAAGGTCATTATTATTAACCTCTCTTAGATTTTTTACAGGTGTGGTTGTTCTTCTAGCCCTGCTAAATAAAGGTGCGGTCGTCTGTGAGCCTCTCGACTGATTCCTGCTGGCCGGGCCCCTCCGGGGGGCTTGCAGGACCCCGCAAGTTCCCAATCATATGTAATTTTTCAACATCACATGGTCTACTGAAAATCACTATGTACAGTCATGTAGAGCTCAACAACTTCTGGCTGGGGCACTGAAGTCCGCCAAGATTAAACTGATGACCTGGGTATCTCCAGCACTGCCAAAATGTCCTATTATTCTGATAGGCCCAACCATCACAGCCTCAGACCATTGTGTTGATCATATTTCTCAGGTGGTGGAGAATCATTGACAAAACTCAAGCCTCCTGAGCCCCTCTACGGAAGTCCACTCCTTCATAGTATCTTTCTCTTTCTCTGAGTATAACATAATTTTCCCAAACTCTTCAATATTTTTATTTCCTCATTTGTTTGTCACCATTCTGATACTTGGTAATATTCATCAATAATTTTTCTGAGTACTTAGTATAAAGAGAATGCCTTATGTAATATCATAGAATTATCAAAGAATCCTTAAAAAGATAAAATTTTGGCTCAAATGACAAATGCATGTAAGTGTAATAACCTGGACTGGACTCAAGAATTTCATATCCTGCCCTCATGTTCAAGCATTGCAGGGTATAGTCCTCAAAACTCTGAGCACTATCAGGAGTAACACAACACCCTCACCCATGTAAAAAGATGCTGAATAGTAGGAATATTTTGCTTTACTCCCTGATGTTTTCTTCTGCAAGACTATCCACAAAACATTGTAATCTCAACCTCTGCAAGGCCTTACTTGAACCAGGGAGGAGGAAAAAAAAAGTGATAACAAGGCACAAATGAAGAAAGTGGAGTTTTACTACTCCCAAGATGCTGTGTTCTCATCTTGTCAGGAAAGGTCATAAGGTTAAAAGGTCTGTCTAGGGGGGCTGGAGCTATAGCACAGCGGTAGGGCATTTGCCTTGCACACAGCTGATTCAAAACAGACTGTGGTTGGAATCCAGGCATCCCATATGGTCCCCCAAGCCAGGAGCGATTTCTGAGCGCATAACCAGGAGTAATCCCTGAGTGTCACTGGGTGTGGTCCAACCCCTCCCCAAAAAAAGTCTGTCTAAGAAGTCTACTTATAAATAAAATAATTGCCACATTCTGACAACTCATTCAATCCCTATGGAAACAGTATATATAGATTTCCTTGTAACATAAGAATTGAGCTGCCACAAAACCCAGCAATTCCATTCATGGATATCTACCCACAGGACACTGAAACATTGACTCAAAGGCATGGAATTGATCTCTAGGTGCCCCATAAGAGATGAGTGGCCTATTAAGATGTGTTATATATACACCAAATGGAATACTCTGAAGCTTTAAGAAGCAATAAAACAATGCAATTAATTGCAACTTAAATAAAACTGGAGAATATCATGTTAGGAGAAGTATGTCAGTAAAGGACAAATGCAGACTGACCTCATATTCTGTGGTAACTAGAATAACTAGTCATGTGAATGCCAGGTATTAAAGGAGGGATACCTAGATGACCATTGACCCCACAGTAGTAAGAAAGATATGGAAAGAAATAAATTGATTTGGGAGTGAAGTAATATGAAGCAGGGTGGGAAGTAATGAGAGAAATTAATGGGAGTAAAGTGACAAGAGTCTTGAGTACACTGACGGTGTAGAGAGATGGTATAGCTATATATCCAAGCCACAAAAATCAACCATTAAAAGTTGGGGATTCAAATTATAAAAAAAATTAAAAAACTTGCCTGTTAAGGTACATACTTGGGATAGAATAAAGGCAATTGTGAAAGTTGACTCTGGTGGTGGGATTGGCATTAGAACACTGCATATCTGAAATTAAACTATTAATTACTTCATAAATCATGGTGTCTAAATACATTTTTAAAATGCCACATTCCTTTAACAACTTTAACAATAAGAGAACAGGCTGACCTCCATTTCTCTTAATGTTTCTAGTCTGGTTAGCACAAAGTCTAGTTAGACATCTCACTCCTTCCCCAGGTCGGCAAAGAGTCAATAGTCCTATGATGCTTTACACATGAATAAAAAATGACTCATAAACATTAATTGTCTGAGTTAACATAGCTTGAGAAACTGCACTTGAATTGTGTCTGTATGATGCTAATTCCTATGCCTAATGACTGCATGGGACAACTTCTTATATGCTTGTCTTTCCTACCAGATCATGTGTTACTCTGAGCTATATTGTGCCATTAACATAAATAAGATAGTTACTAAATTAATAGGGCCCTTTGGCCTGTACACCTGAATTGATTCCTTGCAGTATCAGACTACTTCTCCAAAAGATGTCAGATAGCCTAATTTCCATATTAGATCATAGCCACAAGTGGTAAAAGTTTTGTTTGAGGGAAATGCTGATTATCATAAAAATTGGTTCAGTTTGGCTACTAAGAAAACAAGTCTATAAATGAAAGAGTTACTATGAGAGAGAGAGAGTGAGCAGAGTTCTAAAATGTCTTATCCAATTCATCTTGAAGGATGGCTATAAACATTAACTAAAAGGCATAAAAGAGCATGGCCTCCTCTACCCAAAGGTCTTACCACATATTTTTCTTTTTCTTAAAATTCTAGTAGCAAAAATTATGGAAATAATTAAAATAGCAATGACTCCCAACCTAGCCAAACTTCTATACAGTTTTTCATGTCAATACACATAGCTTTCTCTGTGGGAGCATTCTCCCATCCTGAAATCTGTGATAGAGGAAATACTGTCAAAGCCAAATTGTAAATGAGCACATAAAATCCATCTAGCTCTGTTTGCATGCTTGCACATTATATATAACTTTAATTTCTGTGGTCACCAACACATTCCCCCAATAAAATTTATGTTTGTGTACTGATGCAATACAGTGGATAGGGCACTTGCATATGTGCCAACATGGGTTCAATTCCTGGCATCAATTATAGTCTCCTGAGTTTCTCCAAACATAATCTCTGAGTACAAATCCAAGTCTAAACCCTGAGCACGGCAAGGTGTGACCCGAAACTAATCCCTCCACAAAAAGTGTGGTTTATTAATATGGTGGCTTGAAATTAATTTGTGTATTTGTCTAATTTTTTCTAGAGCTTACTATATTTTGAGTGTCATATACAAATTATATGCTATGTAATAAGCACTCTTAGAAGAATGCAAATATTTGTGATCTGGAATTGTATCAGAACTGTATCCTTTATAATATTTCTCATATGTGATAAATGTGAAAGGCAACGTTTCCTCAGTATGATAAAAAGTTTCATTACCTTTAGAAATTATTTTAAAGTTGGAGCTATTTTTAAAGAATCAATTTAGAAGTGGTGGAAAAGAAAGATATAATGAGCCATGTCTAGATGGATAGGTGATACCATAAGTTAGCATGTTTCTACCTTTCTCTGAGCTAATATGTCACTTATACTTTACTGGTTAAAAAAGGGGATCAGGGGCCGGGCGGTGGCGCTAAAGGTAAGGTGTCTGCCTTGCCAGCACTAGCCTAGGACGGACCGCGGTTCGATCCCCCGGTGTCCCATATGGTCCCCCAAGCCAGGAGCGACTTCTGAGCGCATAGCCAGGAGTAACCCCTGAGCGTCAAATGGGTGTGGCCCAAAAACCAAAAAAAAAAAAAAAAAAAAGGGGATCAGAGGAAAAGTACAGTGAGTAAAGCATTTTTCTTGCACATTCCTTACCTGGATTTGATTCCAAGCACTTTATTTGGTCCCTTGAGTGATCAACAGTAGGGATGTCTGAGCACCGAGCTAGGAGTAAGTACTGAACATAGTTCCTCACAAATGACCTCCTCCATTCTCTCATTATACCTCCATATCTTCTAATCACCAGTAACCATATATATTATCTCTGCTTTTCACTGTTCACACTAATAAATTCTGTCACTGGATGAAGATGAGCGGAAAAGAACAACAACTATCTTAATTCATCAAGGATTCCTAAGAAATTTAACTATAAGGATTCACCTTTAGCACAGCAAAAGCACATCAAATACACTGAGAAAGCTGTTCAGACACCTACCAAACTCAATACATGAAAATAATAACTTAGGAAGCTCTTCCAATCAGCTATGTAAACTCACGGAATAAAGTTGAGGATATTTAAAAACTTAAAAAAAATGATGGCACTTGGTAAATAGTGAAGTATAAAATAGAATCAAAAAATTACAATATAAGTGATTGAAGAGTATGTTACCCAAGATAAAGAGGGAAGAAAGTAGGAGGAATGGTTAGAAGGGACCTTTAAAAAGTGTGATGACACGTAAAGTTTCATAGGAGCAATTAAGTTGTATTTCTTAAACTAATAGTGTTGTAAGCCAATAGTAAGTCAATAAACTTTTATTTAGAAAAAATTGTTAATAGCCTCTATCATATTCATTAAACTCTATCAACCCTCTCCCCCACCTGCTGTAGTCACCTCAGCCCCCTGGTCAGAAACTAAGGGTTTGTTCTTTTTGAACTCTATTTTCTTACTTGCATCTTCATCTATCTTATATAAAAGACTATTTGAAGTTTGCATTTTTCCTTCATACTTACTAAACTTAAGTGAACATACATTCTATCTATATTGTAGCAAAATGTAATATTTCATTTTTAACTGTTTCTGTACAATAGTTTCTTAATCACTCATCAGTCATTGGGCACTTGAATTGTTTCTAAATGTTATTTAATGTTATTAGTACTACAATGAATATAAATGTTAATATATCTTTTTAAATGAGTAATTTTGTGCTCTTTGGAGGGACAGTAAGAAGTAGATGATATGTTGAATTGCATGGCAATTTTTTGAAAAAAATTATATATTTTTTAGAAATCTTCATAATATATTCAATTGAGACTATATCAATTTATATTATCACAAATAGTGAGTTTTCCTCTTTTACATAATAAACCTAGTACTTTTTTTTCTTTTTAAATGTTGATATAAGCCCATCTTCGCAGGTGTGAGGTGATATCATTATCAGTTGAATTTGCATTTTAACAATATTATATAAAAGTATACTTTTTGCTCATGTGTCTAATTACCATCAAAATGTCTCTTTTTGAGAACTGGTAGTTCAGTTCTGCTCTATTTTTTGATGTTGGTGGTATGTTTTTCTATTATCAAATATTATGCTTTTAGGATTTGTGATGGTTTTATATTTTATTGGTATGTTATATTAATTAATTATCTAATGTTATTTGCATCTCCTGCCACTTCACATTCTAAATTTTAATTTTACAACCCTTATTTAGACCTCTTGAAAAGAACAGTTGCTTTCACCACGATGCCTTTGCTCTTGTTTTTGTGGATTAAAATGGCTCTCCCCTCTTTGAACTTAGAAACTTATAATGTATTTCAGAGCCTAAATCAAAAGTCACTTGCTAAGAATCATCTTTTGTGTTATTCCAAACCCATTCCATAGACCACAAATCAGAACAGGATTCATGATGTACAGTCTCACAATTACAGTATTCATTTATTTTATAATACTTAGAAATTACATTTTATTTTGTGGCTATTTTATTGCACTACTAGATTCTAAGCTTCTTAGCTTTTGTTTAACTTTACTTAAGGCCTTAAACTTTGCAATTCCAAATTAAATAATAATAAAACTAATGCTACTGTTAACATCTAAGTATGCCATTAGAATGAGATCTATACTAGTTTGTGTTACTGTTTACAGAATAAAAAGCTCATTTTTTATTTGGTCAGGGATAGTTTGAGAAAATTTTCAAAAATAAATTTGTTGCTGAATTAAAAACTAAAACAAAGATACACTATTCTATAAGAGATGTATATACCAAGCCATAAAATATTATGGGTAGGGGCCAGAGAGATAGCATTGAGGTAAGGCATTTGCCTTTCATGCAGAAGGTCATTGGTTCGAATCCCGGCGTCCCATATGGCCCCCCGTGCCTGCCAGGAGCAATTTCTGAGCATGGAGCCAGGAGTAATCCCTGAACACTGCCGGGTGTGACCCAAAAACCACAAAAAAAAATATTATGGGTATACCAGCTATGCAGCTGAAAGCTGCAATCTCAGGAGGAAAGGGCAGGTCGAGACTCCACCCTGCTAAATTCACACCTATTACACCCTATCATCCATAATCTCTGTTTTGCCAATGGTCCAGATTCAGCACTCCTCTATGACTCCAGATAGAAACATAAATCTGATCAAAACTCCAGATATGCAGGTATTTGTCTGGTCTCATTAGAGCTTTTGTTGTTGTTGTTGTTGTTGTTGTTGTTGTTGTTTTGAATGAATGCAGGCACCCTCCTCCATCTTCTCATACTTTTGGAAGTCCTGGCAGTTAAAAATAATATCATGCTCCACAAAAGCCTTAGTATCAACAATAGTATTTGAAATTACTGGACCGTGTGGCCACACAACAACTCCATTTCTGTTTAGTCTGTCATCCCCATAGGAACACACCAATTTAGATGCCAGTGTATATCTGAAGACAACTAATGTTCAGAAACAAATGAACAGAACGGTCAACTAGCAAGAAGAGCTCACTTAACCTTCTGACAATGACTTAATGACCTCACTGGAGACACAATAATTTTAACAAATTTGCCTGTTGTATTCTTTTTTCTCTTTCTCCTTTTTATTCTTTTTCTTTTCTTTCTTTTATTTTTAATAACTTCTCTCCCACTAACATGGAAACATTGTGCTATGATAAACTATGTGATACAAGCTCTTTAAAGTAAATTATATATTTATAAAATGATATTAATACCCTTCCCCCTCACATTCTGGATAAAAAAAGATAGTAATAGGCAGTAGGGATGACAATCAAAGATAGGGCATTTGTCTTCCATGTGTTTGATTTTATCACCAAAGAAAAAACAAGGAATAGGAGGAATTTATCTCTCCTTTCTCTTGTATAAGATACCCTCCCCATATTTTATTTACATCTAATATTGTTTTGGTTTCTATTTCTTAGAAAATCTAAAATGAATGATCCCTTCAAGAAAATTCCTTAAAAATAAAAATTTTTTGAAATACAAAATGTTCTAAAAGAAATCCATATATTAATCACAAAATCTGTCTAAATGTGATGAGCTTAATAAGTGAAAAATAATAAGGTAAAATGCATATATTTCTCCTATTACATGGTATAGATGTGTTATAAGTAAATACAAGAGTAGTAGGTTAAGGAGCTATGAAATAAGTGAAAGGACATAAGATTTAGGATAAAATAGACTTTTTTAAATCAAATTCAATGATAACTGAACCAAAAGAACCTGTATTACATATTCATATAGGGAAGAAAATATAGAATCAAGGGATGAATGTCCCAAACATATTGTCAATCCCTGCATCACATTTCTGAGCAGCATTCACTCTGGTCAATAATCTATATAGAAATCACACTAAATTTTCAGATTAGAACAAAAGCACTCTCTTCAAATTTTATGATCTCAGTTCCACAGAAAGTCACAAATCTCTGGGTGGACTTTGAAACCTACAAGTCTAGGTTTGTTCACAAGTAAATCATACATATTTTCTTTTTTGTTTTAACATCATGGTGACAAGATTGTTCATAATACAGTTGTTGTTTCTTTTCTCCCACAAATCAAGTTGTTCATGACTGATTAAAGTCATAGTCTTTTTCTATTACTAAAGTATAATTTAAGATAAGATGATTACTATGGCAAAGTGGTCACTATACTTGTATCAGCCAGAATGAATCATAATCATATAATCAGAGGTATAATCCCAATCATATCTGAGTATCCTAAGAATTACTAGACTTCTGTCATTCTTGATGAATATAAACTTCTCCTTTGAACATACATTCATTGAAAATCAATGGCCAAATTTTTCAGTTCTATAATGCAGGCTAAAGTCTTACACAATCATCTTTCATTTCACATGTGCCAACACTTTTTTTGCTATCTAGACTCTCCCCACTTATTCCTGTACTATCTCTCCTTTCTCATGTATAGAATCCCCCCCCATATTTTATCTACAACTAATTTTGTTTTGGTTTCTACTTCTTAAAAAACCTAAAATGAATTATACCTTCAAGAGAATTCCTTGAAAATAAAGATTATTTGAAATACTAAAATTTTCTAAAAGATTGATATTCCGAATATTAATCACAAAATATCTTTTTAAATGTGATGAGTATAATAAGTGAAATGGGAACTAAGGAAGACCAGGTTATATCTAAGAGGGAAAAATTCACTTTGGAAGATCATTGCTTAAGAGTTGTTGAAGTTGGTTAAAAAAGGAGCCAAGTTATTATTTGCTAACATGTTGTATACTGACTTTTGAGGCCAGGTATCATGGAAGAGATGCAGCAAAAGTGAAAAATGCAGAGATTTAATAATGGAGTTTAAAATTATCAGCATAAGATAATATTACATTAAAGTTACCACACTTCAGTATTGATTTCGGAGTCTACTCTAATTATGCACATTGTCTTGTACAAACCAACTATTCTCTCTAAAGCCAAATTACTCAACTTTTAAAAATATTATTGAGGGTCTGGAACAATACTACAGCGGGTAGAGCATTTACCTTGCATGCTGCCAACCCAGCATCTTATAGGGTCCCCCAAGTATTTTCAAGATTTCCTGAGTTCAGAGCCAGGAGTAACGAACAACCCTGAGTACCACTAGGTGTGGTGCAAAACAAACAAAAAAATAATTATATTTAAATTTTTTATTTATATTTGTCTTACACACATATATTTATTATTATGAAGGATTTTATATTGTAAAATGTGTGTATATATACATATATATTTAATAAAATTATAGTTAGTTCTATTGACGATTTTAGGACTCACCCAACCTTCCACATCTATGCGGACCATAAAGAATGAGGAAGCAAACAAACAAACAAACAAAAAAAAAAAAAAACGTAAGGGGCCAGAGCAGTGGCACAGGGCATAAAGGTGTCTGACGACGCTGGCCTAGGATGGACTGCAGTTCGATCCCCCGATGTCCCATATGGTCCCCAAGCCAGGAGCGATTTCTGAGCACATAGCCAGGAGGAACCCCTGAGTGTCACCGTATGTGGCCCAAAAAACAACAACAACCACAAAACGCAGAAGCAAAGTTGACTCTTTAATTATTAATGAATAATATACATGGTGTTCTCAAGATAGAAATTAAAATGTATTTTCTTAATTCACAACTGATTTGTCGCCCATTTGATCTCACACTCTGATATAGTTAAAACTACTTTCAAATTCCACTTTGATTCCTTACTTCTTTACTTGTTTATTAAAACTTTATCATCTCTTTTTATCAGTTCTACATCATTCTCATGTCTAAAATTACGTTGTAAACCTTATCTTACTGACATATGCTATTTTTCTATTCTGTGATTTTAAATAATGCCTTTTTTTTTTTTTTTGGTTTCTTGGGTCACACCCGTTTGATGCTCAGGGGTTACTCCTGGTTAAGCACTCAGAAATTGCCACTGGGGGGACATATGGGACGCTGGGGGATCGAACCGTGGTCCTTCCTTGGCTAGTGCTTGCAAGGCAGACACCTTACCTCTAGTGCCACCTCGCCAGCCCCAAATAATGCCATTCTTGTTCGTCTGATTAGTAGATAATTCCTTACATTTTCCTATTTCAATTTCTTGAAATGTTTTGTTTTATATAAATCACACTTTAAATATTTAAAGTTACATTTAACTATATTTTGAAGTATAAATTTAAATTATTCATTTAAGTCTCTAAATTTTAATTTAGTTTTTATTTAAAATATAAAATTCTTCAAGTAATAAAGTGTTTTAATTTATTAAAATATAGCACTGGTTAAATAGTGATTTTCAGAAGCCATATTACTAACTGCCTTTGCATAAAGCAAATAGTATTATCTATTGTTAATTTTAGGGAACTAGGTGAGTTAATATATATTTCTCTGTGGCATTGCACTAAAGTCCAAGCAGAAAGACAGATGTTCTAAGAAAAATTTCAAGGTTCTAACCTGTAACTTAACAGAGAAACCATTCCTCACAATCCTGCACCCCAGAAGTTTCTGATCTTTCCTGTTCTACAAACTCCTCTACCACTAGAGGTCAGTCATGCTTGCATCTATAATTCACTGCTCAGTAACTTGCTGTTTTACTTCCATTTGCCTGATTAAACAGGCAAACTAACCATATTAGAAGTCTGGACTCCACTTAAACTATTCAGTCACTAATCACCTCTGCATCTTTTATCTCATTAAAGTATGATTTAGAGTTTTCAGGAGTATCAAGGATGTTTCATCAATGATTTCGTCCAGGATGCTATGAGGGATAGAATATTAAACTGCCCATTTAGATTGTCTTATAATAAAAGTGTTCAGGTATGTGAGCTAATAGTTCAGAGGACCAAGTAAAGAACTTAGGGAAGAATAAATACTGAACCTGCCATTCCATTTTAGAAGTTTAGTTGGAGACCACCTGTTTCCTATGTAAGACAATATTCGGATTCCAATTACTTCACCTACTCTTATGAAATATATGTTTATTGCATTTTAATAAAGACAAAGAGATAGCATGAAGATCTGGAGCATATGAGTTCATCATGAAAGAATCTTGAATTTTACCTGGCACCACATGTATCCTCTAGCAACAAAGGTAGTTATCCTCTAGCAGTGAGCTGGTAGAGACCTCTGAGTACCAAGAGAAAGAAAAAGAAAGGAAAGAAAGGAAAGAAAGAAAGAAAGAAAGAAAGAAAGAAAGAAAGAAAGAAAGAAAGGAAGGAAAGAAAGAAAGAAAGAAAGAAAGAAAGAAAGGAAGGAGGAAGGAAGGAAGGAAGGAAGGAAGGAAGGAAGGAAGGAAGGAAGGAAGGAAGGAAGGAAGGAAGGAAGGAAGCAAGCACGCAAGGAAGGGAAGAAAGTCAGGGAGGGAGGGAGGGAGGGAGGGAGGGGGGAAGGAGGGAGGGAGGGAGGGGGGAAGGAGGGAGGGAGGGAGGGAGGAGGAAAGGAAGGAAGGAGGGAGGGAGGGAGGAGGAAAGGAAGGAAGGAAGGGAGGGAGGGATAAGGGAGGGAAGGAGAGAGGGAGGAAGGGAGAAGGAAGGAAGGAAGATAAAAGAAGAAAGAGAAAGAAAAAGAAAGAAGAATAAAGAAAGCAAAGGAAGGATGAAGAAAGGAAGATAGGAGAAAAGGAGGGAGGGAGGAAAAAAGGAAGGAATGAAGAAATGAAGGGAGGGAGGAAAAAGGAAGGAAGAAAGGAAGGGAGGGAAGAAGGAAGGAAGAAAGGAAGGGAGGGAAGAAGGAAGGAAGAAAGGGAGGGAGGGAGGAAGGAAGGAAGAAAGGAAGGGAGGGAGGAAGGAATGAGGAAAGGAAGGGAGGGAGAAAGAAAGGAAGGGAGGGTGGAAGGAAGGAAGGGAGGGTGAAAGGAAGGAAGAAAGGAGGGGAGGGTGTAAGGAAGGAATAAAGGAGGAGAGGGTGGAAGGAAGAAAGGAAGGGAGGGTGGAAGGAAGGAAGGAAGGAAGGCAGGGAGGAAGGAAGGGAGGGAGGAAGGGAGGGGGAATGAAATATGGAGGGGAGGAAGGATGGAGGGAAGGAAAGAAAGTGGGAAGGAAGTAGGGACGGGTGGACAGATGGATGGAAGGTGGGAAGGGAGGATGAATGGAAGGTGGGAAGGGAGGATGGATGAAAGGTGGGAAGGATGGAAGGATGAAAGGTATGAAAGAGAGACTAAGAATGAATAAAAAGAGAAAGAAAATTGATTTAGTCCATTTGATAAGCAGTAAAATATCATTATGTATATAATACATAATAAATATTTATCCTGAAGAAAACCATTCACTGAATGTCCTTGAGATTCCTGAAAACTCAGACAAGCATACTACTTATTATAGGATAGATAAAGAACACAAAGTTAGGACCACTATTAACTTGTTTCTCTTTTCTATATTTCCTAACTTTATAATGTGTAAATTAAAATATCTCTATGGACACTTTTATTTATAAAACTTATTTATGATAGTTTTTATATCTGTCTGGTCACAGAATGCAAAAATACTCAGGAGAGAATGTAAGTGAATGAGAAATGTACTTTTTTCTTGACCTAAAAGTATTCTCTCATTGCCTCAAAAATGTTTTGACAGGCTAAGATTTTATGGGGAATGAATATGACAGGATGCTCTGGTTTCTGTCTTTCTATATTCTTCTATATCCTCCTGTAATAGTATTTCAACAAATTCAACAAAAAAGGCATGTCAGGGAAAGCAACAAATTCTTAGTGAGTCCACTTATTAAACACTTTCTCTTGGATTTCTCTCATATGGTCTAGTTTGTCCTGTGACTAGTCTGGAATTTCTCAAATGAAATTTTTCTTTTAAATATTCAATAACCATTTACTTAATAACATTTTGATTTAATTGAAAAATTTATGAATATTTAAACTACAGAAATAACTGATTCTTCAGTGTTCCTCAGTATCTATATTGTCTATATTCTTCTACTTTCAAGAATTCCTTGGGAAAATAATTATGACACATTCATATTTGTATAGTTTAAATGTTTTTAATTTAATAAATATTTGTTGAATTAAAATGAAAATTCTGACAGTAATGACTAAAGATTCCAAATGCCACAAAATGGAGGCTGCCTCATCATATATCATCATATATATCATCATATATGCCTTATCATATAGTTTGCTTTACTTTAAGATAGAGAAATTTTTTTTTTTTTGGTTTTTGGGTCACACCCGGCGGTGCTCAGGGTTAACTCCTGGCTGTCTGCTCAGAAATAGCTCCTGGCAGGCACAAGGGACCATATGGGACACTGGGATTCGAACCAACCACCTTTGGTCCTGGATTGGCTGCTTGCAAGGCAAACGCCGCTGTGCTATCTCTCCGGGCCCAAGATAGAGAAATTTTTAAGAGAAAATTATTGAACACTGTACACATAGACTCATTTCTATGGTCCTTGTGTCTATTCTCTACAATCACTTCCCCTTACTAAGGATGAACAGTTAATAAAATTTGTTAGTTTTCTGTTGGTTAAGTAATATTTTAAGGATCTAGGAAGAAATGTACAAATGGGATAACATTTTAGACAGCTCACAATTTCTGAAGTTGAAGATATAATTAATATTATCTGTGAGGGGCTAGAGCTATAGTACAGTGGGTAAGGTACTTGCCTTGCACACAGCTAACTTGAATTCAATTCCCAGAATCCCATATGGTCCCTTGAGCATGCCAAAAGTGATTCCTGAGTGCAGTACTAGAAATAATCCCAACTATGGTGGGCATAAACCCCAAAACAAAAACAAACAAAAATAGTATTTGTAAAATATTCATAATCAGGCTGACACTGTCAAAATGAAAATCTACTTTCCTTCCTCTTTTCACTTCTCCAATTTACGTGAAATTCTAATCTTTCCTTTGGCCCTTCAAATTTTTTTTGAATTCTTAATTTTTCAATATTCAACTTACTGCTTTATATTCCTCTCTCTTTTTAATCTTTATTCTGTTCAGTATTTTTGAAAGAATGTATAGAATTAAATGACCTTTCTGGTCAATGGTCTGCAGGGGGTCTCTGCCAAAACTAGATATTCCCTATCTAGTGGATCCCAAACTTTAAGATTCATTTTAGTTCTCAAATGTAGTAATAAAATTTGAGTATACCACAATAGATTAATAATTATTTTAGCATTAGTCAGAAGTTAGATTCAGTGTAATTTAAAATTTTACAACTGAGTTAGTATTAACTAGGAATTGTAAGTAAATAGACTAGTTTATGAAGTGAAGAGGTTAATACAAAATGTCAAGACCTAAATTTCCTAAGAATCCAACAAAATTTTAAAATATGCAAACTTTTCTTCAGTTATGGATATTTACTTCCAGTCATTAAATTACCAACTCACATCATTTGTTTATTTTCATTCAACCATACATATTGCATCACTCACTTTTTATTTTATATGTGATACATTTTTTTTTTTTTTTTGGTTTTTGGGCCACACCCGGTGACGCTCAGGGGTTACTCCTGGCTATGCGCTCAGAAGTCGCTCCTGGCTTGGGGGACCATATGGGACACCGGGGGATCGAACCGTGGTCCGTCCTAGGGTAGCGGAGGTAAGGCAGGCACCTTACCTTTAGTGCCACAGCCCGGCCCCCTTTTTTTTTTTGGTATATGTGATACATTAATAATTACAATATATTACATTATTATATATTAAATTAAATATTCACTTTTTTTCATTTCCCTTTGGTTTCACTTCCTTTTATTTTTTAAGTCTCTTCAAGATCTTTCATTTAACTTCAGAAGAGAAGTCACGGGGTGCCAGAAAATACTGTAAAATCTATTCTCCTAGCACACAATGTTTAGAGACACTTACGTTGAAGTCGTACAACACACCAAAATTTGCTGCAGAAGCTTCTTCAGCTCTGGGAACAGTTTTCCTAGGTAAACTGCCATATGGTAAGCCCCAGAGGTACTAAATGGAGAAACAATTAAAAAGAGTTAACAATTGGAAATAAATTTTGAGCTACAGATGTGATTGCAGATGGTATTTTTTTTTTAACTATTTCATGGGAACTCTGCAAATCTCTAGGAGGATTCTTATTTTCCAGAAATTGACAGCCAAATCCTGAGTTAAGAACTAAGTTGAGTGCTAAAGGTACTGCATTCTGAATTTAGTAGATGTACCACTAGTGGTTAGACCAACCAAAATGCTCTGAAGACTTGCTGAGAATACAAAACACCTACCATTATCTTCAAACAGTTCTCAGTCAAGGGAGAAAGGAGACAGGCTGTCTTTTGAAGAACAGACTGCACTAACTCCAAGTGAAAATGGAAATGCCCCTGAGAGATGAAGTTAGGAGGGTATTCTTCCCTTTTCTCAAAAAAGAGATCACTTGAGAAACATTCACAATTTGAGGATGTCAACATTATCATCATTGTGATCACCCACTTTAACACCAATTCACATTTATTGTGCTGATGTTGTACCACCAATTTAGAAAGAAATTATTAGGGCTAGAGTGAGCCAATGGAGTGGCAAGATAACACAACTGAGAAAGCAATCTTATTGCCAAAGGGTAGACACCTGGCTTGTTAATTAGACGTTGCTGCCTCTATAAGAAGAAATTTTCTTTGGTGGGGCTGCAGGGTAGAGATGAATGTAGTTGAAGTCTGGGTGCAGGGATCTATTAGGTAAAAGCTGCAAGACAGCCTAATGCTGCCAGGCTATCATGAGGCCCTCTAGCATCTTGTGTCTGAATAGAGCAAAGTGGAGCAGACTGAAATATAATAGAACAGGAATAATATAGCATGTAAGGTGCTTGCCTTGCACACGAAAGACTCAGATTCAATCCCCAACACCCCATATAGTTCTAACCTTGCCTGGGGTATTTCCTGGGTATTGAACCAGGAGTAACCCCTGGTGTGCACACACATACCCTAAAAATAAATACAAGTCACCAAGGACAGTGGAGATGAAGTTCTCAGACTTTCCCAGGGACAAAGGAGATGTGGGACAAAGGCATGCACAAAAGTAGAGGAAAATGGAATTAGATAACTGAGTGCAGAGTTTGATATGTTTGAAATGTTGAAATGTCATGCAAGAGGTGACCAGTCCTGACTCCTGGTGGTTCTGAAAGTTACCAAACCTCCTCTTTGGTTCTTTTACTGAACCAATAATCAATAACCAGAAAACAGGATATTTCTCAGCAACTAAAGTATTCCCCTAGATCAAAGAAAAGATCTAATGAGAGAGAAAAAGTGCTTCTCTAGAAGAGAAATTTGTTTGAATTTAAATGAGACATTTGTTTCAGTACATTTTTGTAAACTGGGCATCCGAGTCTTACCTCCGGCAACATGATGAGGCTGAATGTCAGGATAAAGAGAACCATATTTACACCATACATCCATCTTAAAAAGAGGAAATATGAGGCCACTGATGAGCCAAACTGACCTATTCAAAAGGAAATTAAAGGTGAAAGATAAGGTCAAATAACAGAACAAATACTGTGTAGGCGTCTTTAAATTGTCTTTTTATTAATTAATTTCACACATACAATCTTTTTCTATGCATAAAGAGAAACTATTAACCAAACTCTGTATTCTCTCTTACAGAGATGAAGTTGTGTAACAGGAGTATGATCACTTTCATTGGACCCTTAGATTCATTTTCTTGAGACCTTCTCAAGGAAAATAGATGCTTTTGGTTAGTAGCCAACATGGCTATCTGAAGGGCCTATTTTATTTGTTGAGTTAAATAAGTAAGCACAGATAATGCACTACTGGCATTGCCTGCTTGTTAGTTAGTCATCAGTATAAATATAGCAACTGATTTTTTCCTCCTTTTTCTCAAGTAAACAAGGCTTTCTCATGAAATTTGAGCACAGCCTTTCTAGAGTTACCTTACAGACAGACCATCCTATGTTTGCTCATTTTACAAGTAGAGTGTAGAAACTGAAATTCAGTTATTCAGTCTACATTTAATTATTAACTGATTTTAGAACTGAGCCATAGAAATAGGGCCGGAGTGATAGCACAGTAGTAGGGCATTTGCCATGCACGCTGCTGACCCAGAACGGTCCTAGGTCGATCTCTGGCTCGATCCCATAGGTTTGATCCCATATGGCCCCCCCAAACCAGGGACGATTTCTGAGTGCATAGCCAGGACTAACTCCTGAGCATCCCCGGATGTGGCACAAAAACAAAATGAGTTATAAAAAGCAAAGTCGAAAACAGATTTGTCATCAAAATAGAGCTTACATCCAAGAAGATAAAGAAACAATAATATGCAAAACTTTTTGTTAGTTTGTTTTGGGATCATATTTGGTGTTGTTCAGGGCTTACTCCTGTCTCTGCCTTAAGGATTCATTTCTATAGATCTCAGGGAATCACCAGGTATTGAGCCCAGATTATTCATATGAAAGGCAAGTGCCCTACCCATTGTACTATCTCTCTGAACAGCACAAAAGAAATTTAACAATAAAAAAAGAATATGTGTTGTTATGTATAACCTACACTGTATGTAGGTAATGGAGGGGTTGCCATTTGCTATATGCACCATGTTTGATCTATTAGATATAGTAATATGTGATATAAACATATAGGTACTAAAGGAATGAGGGGAGTTGTTTTAGAAAAGTTCATTGACGTATTTATGAACCTTTCATAGATTGATAAGATTTCAGAGATTCAATCAGAAAAGTTGGCATTTAAGTAAAGAACTGAACTTGGTCAAAGAAACTGAAGCACTAGAAGAGATGGGGAAAAGGAACTTATACTTGAAGAAAAAACAGACAGAAGATAAGATCTGGGGCTGGAGAGATAGCATGGGGGTAAGGTATTTGCCTTGCATGCAGAAGGTCGGTGGTTCAAATCCCGGCATCCCATATGGTTACCCGAGCCTGCCAGGAGCTATTTCTGAGTGTAGAGCCAGGAGTAAACTATGAGCGCTGCCGGGTGTGACCAAAAACCAAAAACAAAAAAAAAGAAGGTAAGATATTTCCTGCTTATGGTGTGTGTGGACAATTAGGGTGAAGCTGGTTAGCAGATGGCATAAAGATAAAGATAAAACCACATTGTGTAGGACCTCTTTAAGTCAAAGCAATGAATACTTTAGGAATTTTATTTTAAATATGAAAATAATTTTTAACAGTTGTTAAGCAGTGCATGCAGTATAAAACAAGACCCTTAAACAAGACCCTTTTTATTTGAATAATAACTTGGTGAAAATAGACAATCTTTTGTCAACTCATTCCTGCCCATAGAAAAATGATCTGTTTCACTATGCAACAGAGGTCAAAATTGATGTCAAGAAGAAACAATGGAGAAAAACTAATACCTGGAGATTAAACAACATGCTGCTCAATAACTGCTGGATCAAAGAACAACTCAAGGAAGAAATAAAAAGATTCCTTGAGACAAATGACAATGAAGAGACAACATGTCAAAATTTGTGGGACACAGCAAAAGCAGTAATTAGGGGGAAACTCATAGCAATACAGGCCTATGTCAAGAAACAGGAAAATAACAAAACCAACAGTTTAAAAGATCACCTCAAAGAATTGGAACAACAGCAACAGAGAAATCCAACCACAACCAGAAGGCAAGAAATAATAAAAACCAGAGCAGAAATAAACAACATCGAAACTAAGAAAACAATACAAAAAATCAATGAGACCAGGAGTTGGTTTTTCGAAAAAATAAACAAGATAGACAAACCATTGGCAAAACTCACCAAAAAAAAAGTGGGAAAACACCCAAATTAATAGGATCACTAATGAAAGGGGAGAGATTACAACAGAACCCCAAGAAATACAACATATCATGAGATCATACTATGAACAACTATACTCAACTAGGCTAGATAACCCAGTAGAAATCGACAGATTCTTAGACAAACACCCTCTTCCAAGACTGGAAAAGGAAGATCTAGAAAGCCTAAACAGACCAATCACCTCAGAGAAAATTGAAGATGTAATTAAAAAAACTCCCTAAGAACAAAAGCCCAGGCCCAGATGGATTTACAGGTGAATTCTATCAAACATTTCAAGAAGACTTACTACCACTGTTCCATAGGCTTTTCCAAACCATAGAAAAACAGGAATCCTCCCCAACTCCTTTTATGAGGCTAATATCACACTCATTCCCAAAGATGGCAAAGACACCACCAAGAAAGAAAACTACAGACCAATCTCACTAATGAACATAGATGCAAAGATACTTAACAAAATCTTAGCAAACCGAATCCAACACTTCATCAAAAAGATCATACATCACGACCAAGTGGGATTCATACCAGGAATGCAAGGTTGGTTCAACATACGCAAATCAATCAATTTGATACATCACATCAACAACGTGAAAGACAAAAACCACATGATCATATCAATCGATGCAGAGAAGGCATTTGACAAAATCCAACATCCTTTCATGTTAAAGACACTCAGCAAAATAGGGTTAGAAGGAACTTTCCTCAAGATAGTTACAGCTATATATGAAAAGCCTACAGCCAACATTATACTTAATGGCGAGAAACTAGAAGCATTCCCACTAAGGTCAGGAACTAGACAAGGCTGTCCACTCTCTCCACTCTTATTCAATATAACCTTAGAAGTCCTAGCAATAGCAATCCGACAAGAGAAGGGAATCAAAGGAATTCAAATAGGGAAAGAGGAACACAAACTATTTCTATTCGCTGACGATAAGATGATATACATCAAAAACCCTAAAGAGTCTACAGTAAAACTCCTAGAAACTATCAGCCAATACAGCAAAGTGGCTGGATACAAAGTCAATACACAAAAGACAGTAGCGTTTCTATATACAAAAAATGAAGTTGAGGAGAGAGAGATTAAAAATACAATTCCATTTAAGATAGTATCAAAAAATATCAGGTATCTAGGAATCAACCTTACAAGAGAAGTGAAAGACCTATACCAGGGAAACTTCAAAACACTAAAGAAAGAAATTGAAGACGATCTAAAGAAATGGAAGAACATCCCATGCTCATGGATAGGTAGAATTAACATAATCAAAATGACTATCCTACCCAAACTCCTATATAGATTTAATGCAATCCCTATCCAAATCCAGACACAATTCTTTAAAGAATTAGAACAATCATTCACAAAATTCATCTGGAACCACAAAAGACCCAGGATAGCCAAACACATACTGAAAAACAAGAAGCTGGGTGGAATCTCCTTACCCAACTTGAAACTATACTATAAAGCCATAGTAATCAAAACAGCATGGTACTGGAACAGAGACAGGACCTCAGACCAGTGGGTCAGGACAGAATTCCCAGACATAAACCCCCAGATATACAGCCAACTAATATTTGATAAAAAGAGGCAAGAATCTGAAATGGAACAAAGAAAGCCTATTCAACAAATGGTGTTGGCACAACTGGAAAACCACATGCACGAAAGTGAAAATCAACCCATACCTCACTCCTTATACAAAAGTCAACTCAAAATGGATCAAAGACCTTGAAATCAGACCCGAATCTATAAAGTTTATCGAGAATAAAATAGGGAGAACACTCGAAGACCTATATATCAAAAAGGTCTTCGAGAATGGAGCACCAATGGCAAGAACCTTAGCAGCAAACATAAACAAATGGGACTACATCAAACTAAAAAGCTTCTGCATGGCGAAAGAAACCTTACTTAATGCAAGAAGACAGTTAACAGAATGGGAAAAAATCTTTTCACTAGACATATCAGATAAAGGGCTGATATCTAGAACTTACAAAGCACTCAGAAAACTGACCCCCTCAAAACCAAATAAAGCCATAAAAAAATGGGGAGAAGAAATGAATAGACACTTCTCTGAAGAAGACAGAAAGATGGCTAACAAACACATGAAAACATGCTCACCTTCACTCATCATCAGAGAGATCCAAATCAAGACAACAATGAAATACCACCTTACACCAATGAGGATGGCTCACATCAAAAATACCGAGAACAATCTTTGTTGGCGCGGATGCGGTATGAAGGGAACTCTCATCCACTGCTGGTGGGAATGCCCCCTAGTCCAACATCTATGGAGAACAGTCTGGAGAATACTCAAAGAACTCAGAATTGAGCTCCCTTTTGACCCAGCAATTGCACTCCTAGGTATATACCCCCAAGTTGGAAGAACATTCATTCCAAAATACATGTGCACCCCACTATTTATCGCAGCACTCAGTATAATAGCCAAATCTTGGAACCAACCTCGATGTCCAACAACAGATGAATGGATCATTAAGATGTGGTATCTATACACAATGGAATATTACATGGCAGTCAGAAATGATACAATCACAGATTTTGCAGCAACGTGGATGGACCTAGATCATGTGATGTTAAACGAAGTAAGTCAGAAGACAAAAGATAAACACAGAATGGTAGCACTATTCTGAAGCACATAGAACATACATCTCAATCACAACTAATACTTAACAATCAAATAACAGGGTCTAACAGGGTAGAAACTCCAATCACTGTAATAGTCAACACATACCTGGGAACAGTGCCCAAAACACATGAAAAAGGAACAACACAAACTCTCGACTACACATTATACCACAAAGAAAACAGCAACACCAGAACAGCAGCATAGAGAGAACAGGTACGTAATCAACCTTCTACAATAATGGTCCATAATAATCCTGTAGAGATCGTATACAGGAATACAGGTAAAGAATACCATGGCAAACCACTGACTCCAATGGAAACATCCCATAAAACTACGTATTAATGCCCTTATCTTACTATATCTAAAATAACCTCTCAGCTTTTCTGTCCACAGGCGTTCTTGGATACAAAGGGCGGACAAGCTAAGTTGGCAGCTCGGGATACCACACGAGATACCATGCCCAGTTTGCACTATGAGATGGCCCCGAGAAAACTCTTTAACATACACTTTATCTCTAGGTTTACCTTCTTTTAGGGTTTCAAGCACGTGATCAGTCAGACCACCGAAGCAGTAACAGCGACTTACAGACCCAAACTACATGTTCTATTCACTGAACACATTCAAGCAAACTAGCATTTCCTTGCTATTCTCTCCTCTCTTCTCACCACTTCCTTACCTATTTTTTTCTTTTCTATTCTTTTCTTTACTTTCTATCCTTTCTCTTCTCCCTTTCTTTCTAATGTATTTTTCTCTTTTCTCCCTCCCTACCCCTTTCGTACACCTTACCCTTTCCCCCCTCTGGAAATCCAACTATCCCTCCACCCCTCAATCCCATCCAGACCTCCCTCTATATTAAAACACTTCACCCTCAGTCCTTAATCTATTAGGCAACAAGATCGACCTCCTACCCCAACGAACCAGTACCCAGCACCCAAGAGAAGGGACACCCAGTCAAACCCACATCTTGTCCCGGGCAAGAAAAGACAGCCAACTCCCCTGCGGACTCATGCTGCGAGGCCCTCCCTACCAACTCCCCCTAACGTGGACTGTTTCTTGAAACCGGACCTAGGTCCAAAAGTATCCCCAATGCAAGAACTCTTCCAAGACATCCCGGCCGCAAATTGTTACCAACCTGAAGAAGGTCAGGGGATGTGATAGGAAGATGCCTGGGAACCCACACATCACAAGAAAAACCCAAAAGACAATGGGAAAAACTGTACTTCCAACATAGACATAAGACCTGTAATACACCACCTCGTTACCTGCTCTCCCCCAAATGTAAGGTAGTCTTTTGCACCATTTTGGTCCTTTAAAAACTTAGCTAATTCATTTTAGTTTTTTTTTTTTCTTCTTTTTTTTTCTTTTTTCCCCTTAAATTTATTTATTTATTTTTTTAAATGTTGGTCCTATATATACATTTGCGAGCACATACATTTTTAATTATTTTATTTTATTCTATTTTATTATTATTATTTTTTATTTTTTTTATATTTTTTTTTCATTTTTGGGTATCTGACCTGTGTCTATTATCCCCTCTGTCCACCCCCAACTATACCGACAATACAATGAAGCTCCACTCCCCCCTGCAAAGACGCACTAAATAAAGGGGAAATCTTACTTATAAAAAAAGAGCTCTTATCTACTAGAGATAGGAACTCATAGTTGTTTACAATACAGGGATATCTCCTACCTTGAAAATATGTCATGTGGAATCAACTTAGACCTCAGATGATTAGATACCATTCACCCAGCCTTGAACCCTGGATCCCAGACAAAGAATCGGCACAGCTCTTCACAGCAGCTGCAGGAAACAAACTCCACCCGGGACAGCCTTAATACTGCGGGGTCAACAACAAGGGCCAGCTCTAACATGATATCCTGACAACGAGGAAAATGTGAACAACTTGACCTTAGAGCAGATTAGCCTACCTTACCAGCTAACGACAAGACAAAACCAGAAGACTCGGCACCCTTTGGTAGGTCCAAAAGCCAAGATCATGACTTACAGATGACTGGCTACTAGAACCACGACCAGACAGTATACATCTTGGGACCAATAAAAAAGCCCTAGTTTAGGGTTTGAACTATGACTTGCACAATAAGCATGATCCCCAGTCCCAAAGGTCTGACAGAGACAACTGCAACAGAATGGGGATTCTGGAAGCACAAAGAAAGACGTTATCCTAGGCGCCATCCTAGGTTCAGTGCAAAGACCAAGGTCACCAACCACAGAAGATGAATTAAAATGACACTGAGGTAACAGAACCTCTAGAACCACAAAGACTGACTTCATCATAAGTCCCACCTCAGGATCTGTGCAGATACTGAGACCTCTAAACACAGAGCTCTGAGTGTATCACCCTGGACAGAACAGAAGTCTTCCACACACCAAAAAAAACACCACCGGGAAAATAAATGATCCTGAGCAAAGTCTAGAGCTGATCCCATAACAGTATACTCCAAGGACGGAGAAACCCCATATTTCCTAGGCCAAGTGAATTCCTTTTCGAATGACCCCAATATTTACTGTGCCAGGGCAGGAGGGGAAAAAACAAAAATACAAAAAGCACAATACCTTGGTTATTTTATATATATATATACATATATATATATATATATTTTACCTTCATTTATTATTGTTATTATTATTTTTATTTACCTATCTATTTTGGTCGATTTCTCTGTTTGGGTGTGATTATTGAAATCGTTGTCCCCAATTATACTTATTTTTTTCTTTTCTTTTCTTTTCTTTCGTTATGTGCTATGTCATGTTTCTTATTTCAAGACCATGGCATGTTTTTGGTTTGTTTGTTTGTTTGTTTTTAGCTTTGTTTTTCGTCTGTTTTTTGTGGTGCTTATCGATATAGCTGGAGTCCTCACCGGATAATTGACACTTTTTTTGGTACTGGTGGAGTGTTTCACCTTCTTTCTCTCCTTCATCTCCCAAATCGATGATGAGAGCCTCAAGAAGGATTCCGCCCATTTTGGGAGTATTAGACTCTTACCCCAGTTTATTTATCTTCTCTTTTTCAGGCAAAACCACGCAACTTGAACTAGCTAGTCCTGCCTACAGTTAGAGGGGGAGATAAGGGAGGCATCGAGACCAAACAGGTGCAAGACTACTAAGTAGGAGGTTGGATACAGAGGGGACCACATGTTTTAGCCACCCTGGGGGTGAGGGAAGAGGAAATGAGAGGTTGGACAAAAAAGGAGGGGTAGGGAGGACAATTTGGTGATGGGAATCCCCCCTGATTTTATGTAAATATGTACCTAAAATGTTATTGTCAACAATATGTAAGACACTATGATCAAAATAAAAATTATATTAAAAAAAACTAATGAGAAATTAATCTCATATAATGGTAACCAGAAATATTAATATCCATTACCAAGCGCTATCTAAAACTATCCTCTAGCTGATGGTAATTTGGACTGGTAACAACTGGAATTATTCTTTACAGAAATGATAGATTTTCATTGATCACAAATAAAATTATCTATTTAAAAAAATGATCTGTTCAGTTTTTATTAACTGAAAAAATATCTATAAAGTATTTAAAATTATAAGAAGAAAATGTGAAAAAATCCAGGAATTTGAAATCTCAGTATGAGATTTTATAGATTTTAAAACTTTAAGATTAATTTACTGAGATATCATATTAGCATCTAGATTTCCCAGATGTCATTTTTATTTCCTAATCTTTTTAGTTGTACAAGACACAAAAATGAAAAGCCACAATCAACAACAGCATGAAACCCTGTACTGCACTTTTTACCGAAACACTCCAGTACATTTGAGGGGGTCCTCTCTTGGGCTTTGAAAATCATGTGGGAAGGGCCAGAGAGATAGCATGGAGGTAGCACATTTGCCTTGCATGCAGAAGGATGGTGGTTCATATCCCGGCATCCCATATGGTCCCCTGAGCCTGCCAGGAGCGATTTCTGAGCGTAAAGCCAGGAGTAATCACTGAGTTGCCAGATGTGACTCAAGAACAAAACAAAAACAGAAACAAAAAAAATCATGAGGAAAAATATTATAACAGAAAAAGGAAGGTCTGAAAGGAGCAAATAGCAGCATCTGCTAACTAAAAGGCCAGATATCCCTCTATTTTTGTATATTAGTATATTCTTTAGATACTGTCTTATTACCATAACACTGTTTTTATGGAAACTTAGAAAATTGATATTCAAGTGGACATTTTAAAAGAAATCAATTCATTTTTTTACAGTTAAAAGATTGGGATTTATTTCACTTTGTAGAGGGCTGTTGAGATCTATAGGCTTTCTAAATTCCTATGGTTTTGCTAAACATCCTCCCTGCACCAGGATATTGTAAATAGATGCCCCAGTCCATCTGCAGAGAGGAGAAAACAGATGCTTCCCTCCTAGATATCTAATCATCCATTTGGTTCCCAGTGATTTAATATCATTGCGTGGCTGTTATCTTTGTGCTCTGGTAACCACTACCCAAGTGCCAGGTTCACTCATCATGTTTTATTTAAGAAAGTGAACTTCCAGCTTATGGTAATTACTCTGTGTAAAGAATAACCTCTGTCTCAGAGTATTGGGAACAAATATTTCCTTAGAATACATATAAACCTTCTGCTATAAGGTTCAAGCACAGGATACTTGTGCTTCCTTTGTTTTTTAACTTCCTTCCTCCCATCCTAGCTTTTTTCTGTCATAAGTTTTTAAAATACTGCCTGTCCAATTACCTTCATGCTCTTCTCTCTACAATTCTTTGTTATATGATACTGGGCCTTAACTTTTGTAAAGTAAGTATGAAGAATAAACAGATTTAAGGGTAAGCATCAAAGTAAAATATTTCATAAAATAAACTGTCATTCATCTATAATCTACATTCATTAAGAACTAAATATGATTGAAGTCCAACCTAATTTTCAGTCTTAAGAATGCCTTCACAATTGTTTTATTTGGAAGAAAAGAAGTAAAATAAAAAATTCTCTAGTAAAGTAAATAAATAGAAGAAAATCATAGTTTATTAAAAATAGAATAATGTCAGAAAGACCCAGGCACAGACAAAAGAATTTGAGGAATTCAGAAGACAATGCTATTTATAAATAATACACAACTAATAGCATAGGGAAAGAAATGAGTATAGAGTAGCTAAAATGGATAATATGAAATAACCTGCATTTCCACTAGCTTGGATAAACTGGCATTCTTTTGTTTGTTTGGTTTGGGGTTATACCCAGCAGTACTCATAGCTCACTTTTGGTTCTATGCTCAAGAGGACTCAGAGAACCATATCAAGTGCTGGGGAGTGAACTTAGTTGTCTGCCTATCTGCTGTATTGCTGCTGTGTTTCCAAAACCAATATATTCTTAAAAAATGAGAAAAAGAATGAGTGGTAAGTACCACAATGGTGGAGGAAATTTATCAGCTACAAGAAAGAGGGGCTGCTAAAAAGAGTTAAAGTGTTATGCATGAAACACTGTCAATTACAGCATTATAAATTATAGTGAAAAAATTATTTTAAAGTGCCTGTTATTAAGGCAGGTTGGTGATTGGGAAGGAAACTGAGGACATTGGTAGAAGGGAGTGGACACTGGTGTTGGAACATTGTATGCCCAAAACCTAATCACGAATAACTTTGTAATCCACAATAACAAAGTTTTAAAAAAAATGACTGATCAAAAAAAAAAAAAAAGGGGGCCGGCGAGATGGCGCTAGAGGTAAGGTGTCTGCCTTGTAAGCGCTAGCCAAGGAAAGGACCAGGGTTCGATCCCCCGGCGTCCCATATGGTCCCCCCAAGCCAGGGGCAATTTCTGAGCGCGTAGCCAGGAGTAACCCCTGAGCATCTAATGGGTGTGGCCTAAAACAAAAAACAAAAAAAAAATGACTGATGATATGACAATGATGATAGCTCACATATCTTGATAATCAATTATGCATACTCAAAGTCTTACTGTCTTTAATTTGTTTTACTGACTCTAGAATGTAAAACTCAAGAATTATTAGTACCAATGTATGGATGAGTAATCAAAACTGTCTGAACTAAAACTTTATTGATTAGAATATCAGCTAACATAATGAATTTTTTCTCAGATTCCCATATAATCTCTGTAGATTAATTTGTTTGATGCTCATTGAATTCCCATTATTGCCCCTGAACAGAGACTTAGGCCATAGCCTATTTAGTTATTAACTAATGATGGAGTTTAGTTTTATAAAATGCAATATAAGTATAAATAATGAAACGAGACTTCCGAACCAGGCATTCAATACACAAATCTTTTGTTACAAATTTGTATCACTCATAATTATATTAGTTTAATACCTCAGTACAATTATATTTAAATTAATTTTTAAAATATAATATGTATTTATTTTTCCCTCTGGAGAAGTTTGCACTTTCTCTTGAGCATGCATCTCTCCCTTTTCTTTCCTCAAACCTCTCTAACTCTTCAAACAAAAACTGTTTTGCTTCAAACATAAAAGAATTAAACTAAATGTGTATAATAAATATCAGTGAATCTATCTGAAAGGATAGATATAGATAATATTCATCAATCATCTAATGCTAGTCAAAGTCACAAATTCAAAAAATACCAATAAGTGACCAATATCTGTTATTTATTTAACAACCCGTGCTGTTTCCACAGTGAAGTTATTAGTTTATTAAAACAGTATATTTGTATATATTTGGGGGTACAGAATTTAAGACTGGGATTACATATTATTATTACCTGTAAATTTTCTTATGTCTCTTTTCAACTAAAGTTAAAGTTTCATCTCTCCCTCTGGTAGTTTATAATTAAGGGAAACTAATTTATAGCTTGTCATCATGTATAATTTTCTTTTGTCCAGCTAGTTAATAAGAAAGGCAGATAAACATGACCAATTCTAAATGATGAAGACCAATTAAATCACCTGTCATATGAATATACTGTAAATGCAATCTTATTAGGGTAAATATTGAGGATAGTCTCTTCTCAACTGGTCTCAGGGTGGAAGATTAAATTTGTCAACAGGGCCTTAGTCAGAGTACAGCAGGTAGGCTATTTGTCCTGTATGTGGATGACCCAGATTTATCCCTGGCATTCCATATTGTCCCTAAAGCACTGTGAGGAGTAATTTCTGAATGCAAAGCTAGGCACCACAAGGTGTGGCTTCAAACCTAAAATAAATAACTAAATTTTATTTTCTAGGATCTTACATTAGAAGAGAACATAGCTTTAGACTCTGTTCTTAGGTTTGTTTGGCTGAGAATCTTTCTAGTTTGATAAATAGGCTTATCACACATGTTAATGTTTTAATCAATTAGAAAGATAAATAATTTTATTCATAGGTTTAAAAAAGAAGTCATGGAAGTAAAATGTCATGGCATTTATCCCCATCCACCAAGATATACAACTTCAAACTGTTAACTGATTAAGAAATTTAAAAAAATAAATTTTTACATGTGAAAATGTTTGTTGTTATCAGATTCAAGCTAAAAAACAGGTCCAAGTTTTAGACTCTGATTTTAGTTTGTGCTTGATCCTACCAATTGAGCAGAGTCTAATGGAAATTTAATGTGCCTCCTTGAAAACTTCATTAAATATTTTGCTTAGTAGCGCCAGCAACTAGTACACCAGGTAAAGTACTTTCCTTACATAAAGACAATCCAGATTCAATTCCTGACACCACATATTCCTGGCATTACATATGGTTTTCTGAGCACCTCCAGAAGTGATTCACAAAAACAGAACCATGAAAAATGAACAGGTTTTAAACTCTTCTAGGTGTGGTCCCAAAACAAAACATAACAAAAATATTGCTCAGTGTTTAATAGACACTGAGCAGATATTGAGAACCAAATGGCTTAGAAAAACTGTCAAAAATAGTTTACCATTGAAAGATATCACAATTACTTTAAATTGATCCCTGTTGGTCTATGTTTTGGTAGACATATTTGCTATTGAAGTAGCTATTTGATGTAAATTTATTCATGCCTGCATAGAGGCATGTTATGATGGTGGGTGGGAGATTGGGGGAAATGGGTGAAGGGAAGACCACCCTGGTGGCAGAATTGGTGTTTGAACAGCTTATGCCTGAAATGCTTATTATAAACAAGTTGGTAAGTCATGGTGTTAAAATAAAAATTAAGGGAATAAAGAAGTTTAGTTACTTCTCTTTTGAACAAACCATTTATCACAATCCATACTAATATTTTAATATTATATATTTAATATTATATTTTAGTGATAAAATATAAGTAATGTACATGCTAACATTTTGTTGTTTTGGGGCTACACCTGGTGTGAGTGGGGAACCATATAAGATGCAGAATTGAACTCAAATTGGCCCCATGCATGGCAACTGTCCTACCCACTCTACCATTGCTCCAGCTCGCTTTGCTAACATTTATAAAATCAATACTTGTCTGACTTGTCAGCACAACAGCTAGTTGGATAAATGGTAGGCCTTTTAATAGTATACACTCAGGAAGAATTTGCTCAATTAACTTTTTAGACTAATGTTATATCTGAAAATTATATGATATATTGTGTATAAGATCCTTATGACTTTTAAAATAAAAAATAATAGTCCCTTTATTAACATTTAAAATTATTTGGTCAATTCTTCAATAAAAAAGAACTTAGTTCCCCACTCATCTGATAAAAGGTTGATAAAGCACTGGCAGAACTTTATTAGGAACAACAACAAAAAAATCCCCTCAAAAAACAAAGTGAGAAATAGAGCTTTCAGAGAGATAGTACAGAGGGCACTTGCACAAAATCAACCTGAGTTTCAACACAGGAATTCCATGTGGTCCCCTAAATGTCAGGAATGATTCCTGGGGACAGAACCAGAAATAAGTTCTGAACACCACATGGTGTGGTTCCTCCCCCCAAAAAAATCAAACATAAATTAAAACAAAACAAAAATGGAATAGAAATATGTATAGAAATTTCTTCAAAGTAAATATACCAATTATGAAAAAGTATATACAAATTCTGAATTACTTATCAGGAAAATGCAAATCAAAACAGTAAGATATCATCTCATGCCAATGAAATTGGCACACATCACAAAGAACAAAAACAACCATGAATATAGGAGAAAGGGACCTTTATTTGCTGTCCATGGGAATGTCAACTAGTACAGTCTTTTTTGAAAAACAGTATGAACACTTATCAAAAATCTTAGAATTAAGCTTTTATATGACCCAACAATTCATTTTTGGCATCTATTTCAAGTGTTAAAATCTCTGAACAGAAATTATTCACAATACACAAGATCTGGAAACAACCCCAAGAACAGATGTCTGAATAAGGAAACTATAATACATACACATGCTGGTATACTACTTAACTGTAAGAAAATAAAATCATTAAATTTGCTGCTATGTAGATGAATCTAGAGAGTATCATGCTGAGTGAAGTTACTCAGAAGGAGAAGTAAAGACACAGATGATCTCTCTCGCATGAGAGATATACGTAAACATGAAAAGGGAATAACAAATTTTCAAAAGCAACAGAAACTGCAAACTAGTCGTTCATAGCGACAGTGGTGGAGGAAGTGGACACTTTGGTAGGGAGTGTGATACTGGAAGGTTTTATACATAAAACCTTACCACAGTAAGGCTATTTAATAAAAATAAAATTTTAATAAAAAATTTTAAAAATGCATAAATTGTCTATACACCACAAAGAAAGCACTTAGCTTTATAAAATAAAATATATGTATAAATTGAAAACATATTTGTTTTATTTTTAAAAAATTGTGCAGGCTTCTCAATATACATATGTTTTCAGTTTATCTGTTTCTGTTATTTAATACTTAAAAAGTATAATCTTAAAAGTTTCATTTACTTATAAATATAGCTAAATTGGTTGTAATTTACAAGCCATGAAACATTGGGTTTTTAAGGTACTAACTAGCAAAATCTCGTTATTTGTAAAAATCCTCAAATGTTAAAACAGAGGTAAAAGAGTTGTCCAATAAGGAGCAAAAAACCCTCAATAACACAACTTAGAAAATTATTACGCAATCTATTTCTTACTACTTCCCATTCACTGTGGCTTCAAAGTTTTATTGTAGACATATTCATTCCTTTTTGCTAGGATATTTTCTGAAAGTATCTCTATGATACTATGATTATCTCTAAGAGTGATTATGCTAAAGCTCTTAGATAATTTTCATACATTTTTATTCATATATATTTTACCTATTGTAATAATTTAAAATCGTATGCTATACTTATAATTATCATTTATATATTTAAGCATCATACAGAATATGAAACATACAATATAATATACTACCTATCCATAAATAAATACATAATAAATTAGTAACTAATTCCTAATTTAGAATTACTATAAAAGAAACCAGCAATTACTCATTTTATCATTGATTCGGTAGAATCCTTTATAGGATAGGAAATTGAAATGATAGTATGGTGGGTAGAATATTTGCCTTGCAAGCAGTCAATTGGGAATTTGAACCCCATATATTTCCATGACCCTACCAGGAGTGATGCCTGAGTGCAGAGTCAGGAGTAAGACCTGAGCACACCCCACCCTCCAAAAAAAAGTATCCTTTCTAGGATCTGGTGCAAAATAAAATGTTTTTAACATATTCCTCAAAGTGAAAATCGGGAAGCAACGTAGGAAAACAAGCTACCTATATACTCAAGTATAAGCCGAGTTTTTCGGGCACAAATTTTGTGCCCCAAACCCAAATTCGGCTTATACTCGGGTCATACAGGTTATTTGATCTGTGCACATGAAATCAAATGCACATAGTCTCCAGTGGTCTTCTGCCATCTGCTGGAGCGGGCGGTGCTTCAGCCCAGTCCACAAGTCACACTGAGCTAAAGAGGTAGGCAACAGAACTGAACTGGATGCCACTGAACTATTTAACCCACAATGATCTGCGTTTTGTATGAGACCGCAAGCCATGATGATGATATCTGCGAACTCAGTGATGATGACAATGTCTTTGTTGATACCCTCACATCAGATACAACTGAAGCTCTGTTTGTACATACAAATGAGGAGGAGGAGGAATCCCATTTTGAAGAATTTTAACTTTTGCAATTTAGTTTGATTACACATTGAGCTATGGTTCTGTACTTTATTTAAAGTTTTAAAGTTATTTTTGTTAGTTTACAGTTTTTCTCTAGCAATACATATTTAAAATCATTTAACTTACGAATTCCTCAATTATTGTAACTGTTTTGAGTATATATTTTTATTTTTGAAATTTACCAGTGGCTGCTGCATTTTCCACCTCAGCTTATACTCGAGTCACCAAGTTTTTCCAGTTTTTAGGGTAAAATTAGGGGATCAACTTGTACTCAAGTATATAGGTACATTGTATCTCAGCTACATGTCTGATTCTTAGAAAGATTTTAGTAAGTTTAAACTAGGAAACCTAATGTGCACATTGCAGACAAAAATAGATAACATGTAATAAAGTATGAAGAGTTTTTATAAGGTGGGATTCAGTAACTGATGGATATGATAGTTTTTTATAGAATAAGAAAAATGAGTCAATGCTCCACAAAGGGGCTAAGCACAATTGAAGATGAAACAATTAAGACAAACTCATAGTTAGATATACTACATCAGATAAGGTGCTTGCCTTGCCAACCCTGATTCAATCCTCTGTGTCCCGTAGGAGCACCACCAAGAGGAATCTCTGAGAACAGAGTCAGGAGTAAGTCCTGAGTAATGTTGAGTGTGTACCCCAAACTAGCAAAGATAAACTTGTAGAAAAGAAATTAAATATTGAAAGAAAAATATCCACATTTGCTTTAATTACCCACCTTGACAGTTCCAAATTTTCTAATGAAAGTTAGTGGGAAGATAACTGAAAGTAATCTTTTTTTTTTCCACTGTGGCACACATGACAGCTGGTGGATAATGTGTAACTTAGTGTTTTCTTTTGGTTTGAGATCACACCCTGTAGAGCACAGGGCTTACTATTGGTTCTATATTCAGAAATCACCTCCTGCAGGGATCAGAGGACCTTAAGAGGTGCCAAGACTCAAATTTTTATGGATCATGTTCAAGTCAAATATACTATGAATTGCATACCACCAGATCAGTTCGGTCCCTCCATTTTTATGTGTAATTTCTGGCAAAAAAAAAAAAAAAACTAACTTTGTCATTCCAGATAGGTTGTTATATAACACAATTGAGTTTGACATCATTCTTGAGATATAATAGGTCTATGGACATTAAATAATTTGCTGTTATAAATATAATAATTACAAATATATTAGAATATTCTTATTTAATATAGCCCTATTACTTCATAAGTGAGTGAAATCAAGTTTAAACAGGTATTAAGTAGCTTTTACTCAAACAGATCTTAGTGTAGCAAAGTCAAAACCAAACTGTGTTTTTTTTTTCATACAATTGTTTTAGAATGTTAATATTCTTAATAATATTGGGTTTTTTTTGGGGGGGTTTGGTTTTTGGACCACACCTGGTGGTGCTCAGGGGTTACTCCTGGCTATCTGCTCAGAAATAGCCCCTGGCAAGCACAGGGGACCAAATGGGACGCTGGGATTTGAACCAATGATCTTCTGCATGAAAGGCAAATGCCTTACCTCCATGCTATCTCTCCGGCCCCTAATATTGTATTCTTAATGCTTCTCAAGGTTTGATTTTTAGCTATCCAGCTAAAAACTAATCATTTCATAATATTTATTCTGTATATTTTATTGTACTCAATATACATCTATTCTATATATATGTTATGCTCAATACATATTTAATAAGATAAAAAATGTCTATCTAGGGAACCAACAATGAACAAAACTAAATTTCTACCTTAACTTTTCATGAAATAAATACACAAAGTGAAATGAAATGGACTCAAATATTAAGCCAAATAAAAAATACAGTGACAAGGATTTGTTAATACTGATTGCTGTTAGTGATAATTATAGAGAAATAAAGGAGAAAAATAATAAAATGGTATAGGATGGTATGAAATGAATTACAATTAATGAGCTTAAGCATTTTATTTAATTCATTGTCATCTGATAATGAGAGCGAAAGGACTAAGTTATAGCCATTTCTTAAACATGACTACTCATGTCAATGAAATAGCCATCAATTATTTTATTTCCTCATGAAACCTCCATTTTAATTACATAAGGCCAAGTTTAACCAGCAGGAAAAGGCAAGTAGAAAATTCAATTTTAATTTAAGCCCTTTAAAAAAAGCCAAAAATGATTAATCTCTTCAAGGCGTGTCTCGCTGAGGCTGTGTTTTCTGTTGGAGTTGGGGATTGTGCTGGTTTCCTTTGCTTGGCAGACACTTGGGGGCCTCCCCAGGCATCCCCTGACGGCTTGCCTCGGCTGAGGTGAGTGTTTGGGGGCCGAAGTTGCGGATCAGGCTGACTGCTGGACCCCTAGGCCCGGCAGACATTTTTGGGACCTCCCCCAGCCTGCATCAACCTGGGAACTTTGACCTCAATCAGCATTAATCTCTTCAAGGCGTGTCTCGCTGAGGCTGTGTTTTCTGTTGGAGTTGGGGATTGTGCTGGTTTCCTTTGCTTGGCAGACACTTGGGGGCCTCCCCAGGCATCCCCTGACGGCTTGCCTCGGCTGAGGTGAGTGTTTGGGGGCCGAAGTTGCGGATCAGGCTGACTGCTGGACCCCTAGGCCCGGCAGACATTTTTGGGACCTCCCCCAGCCTGCATCAACCTGGGAACTTTGACCTCAATCAGCATTAATCTCTTCAAGGCGTGTCTCGCTGAGGCTGTGTTTTCTGTTGGAGTTGGGGATTGTGCTGGTTTCCTTTGCTTGGCAGACACTTGGGGGCCTCCCCAGGCATCCCCTGACGGCTTGCCTCGGCTGAGGTGAGTGTTTGGGGGCCGGAGTTGCGGATCAGGCTGACTGCTGGACCCCTAGGCCCGGCAGACATTTTGGGACCTCCCCCAGCCTGCATCAACCTGGGAACTTTGACCTCATTCAGCATTAATCTCTTCAAGGCGTGTCTCGCTGAGGCTGTGTTTTCTGTTGGAGTTGGGGATTGTGCTGGTTTCCTTTGCTTGGCAGACACTTGGGGGCCTCCCCAGGCATCCCCTGACGGCTTGCCTCGGCTGAGGTGAGTGTTTGGGGGCCGAAGTTGCGGATCAGGCTGACTGCTGGACCCCTAGGCCCGGCAGACATTTTGGGACCTCCCCCAGCCTGCATCAACCTGGGAACTTTGACCTCAATCAGCATTAATCTCTTCAAGGCGTGTCTCGCTGAGGCTGTGTTTTCTGTTGGAGTTGGGGATTGTGCTGGTTTCCTTTGCTTGGCAGACACTTGGGGGCCTCCCCAGGCATCCCCTGACGGCTTGCCTCGGCTGAGGTGAGTGTTTGGGGGCCGGAGTTGCAGATCAGGCTGACTGCTGGACCCCTAGGCCCGGCAGACATTTTGGGACCTCCCCCAGCCTGCATCAACCTGGGAACTTTGACCTCATTCAGCATTAATCTCTTCAAGGCGTGTCTCGCTGGGGCTGTGAGTTTTCTGTTGGAGTTGGGGATTGTGCTGGTTTCCTTTGCTTGGCAGACACTTGGGGGCCTCCCCAGGCATCCCCTGATGGCTTGCCTCGGCTGAGGTGAGTGTTTGGGGGCCGGAGTTGCGGATCAGGCTGACTGCTGGACCCCTAGGCCCGGCAGACATTTTTGGGACCTCCCCCAGCCTGCATCAACCTGGGAACTTTGACCTCAATCAGCATTAATCTCTTCAAGGCGTGTCTCGCTGAGGCTGTGTTTTCTGTTGGAGTTGGGGATTGTGCTGGTTTCCTTTGCTTGGCAGACACTTGGGGGCCTCCCCAGGCATCCCCTGACGGCTTGCCTCGGCTGAGGTGAGTGTTTGGGGGCCGAAGTTGCGGATCAGGCTGACTGCTGGACCCCTAGGCCCGGCAGACATTTTGGGACCTCCCCCAGCCTGCATCAACCTGGGAACTTTGACCTCATTCAGCATTAATCTCTTCAAGGCGTGTCTCGCTGGGGCTGTGAGTTTTCTGTTGGAGGTGTGGATTGTGCTGGTTTCCTTTGCTTGGCAGACACTTGGGGGCCTCCCCAGGCATCCCCTGACGGCTTGCCTCGGCTGAGGTGAGTGTTTGGGGGCCGGAGTTGCAGATCAGGCTGACTGCTGGACCCCTAGGCCCGGCAGACATTTTGGGACCTCCCCCAGCCTGCATCAACCTGGGAACTTTGACCTCATTCAGCATTAATCTCTTCAAGGCGTGTCTCGCTGAGGCTGTGTTTTCTGTTGGAGTTGGGGATTGTGCTGGTTTCCTTTGCTTGGCAGACACTTGGGGGCCTCCCCAGGCATCCCCTGACGGCTTGCCTCGGCTGAGGTGAGTGTTTGGGGGCCGGAGTTGCAGATCAGGCTGACTGCTGGACCCCTAGGCCCGGCAGACATTTTGGGACCTCCCCCAGCCTGCATCAACCTGGGAACTTTGACCTCATTCAGCATTAATCTCTTCAAGGCGTGTCTCGCTGGGGCTGTGAGTTTTCTGTTGGAGTTGTGGATTGTGCTGGTTTCCTTTGCTTGGCAGACACTTGGGGGCCTCCCCAGGCATCCCCTGACGGCTTGCCTCGGCTGAGGTGAGTGTTTGGGGGCCGGAGTTGCGGATCAGGCTGACTGCTGGACCCCTAGGCCCGGCAGAAATTTTGGGACCTCCCCCAGCCTGCATCAACCTGGGAACTTTGACCTCATTCAGCATTAATCTCTTCAAGGCGTGTCTCGCTGGGGCTGTGAGTTTTCTGTTGGAGTTGTGGATTGTGCTGGTTTCTTTGCTTGGCAGACACTTGGGGGCCTCCCCAGGCATCCCCTGACGGCTTGCCTCGGCTGAGGTGAGTGTTTGGGGGCCGGAGTTGCAGATCAGGCTGACTGCTGGACCCCTAGGCCCGGCAGACATTTTGGGACCTCCCCCAGCCTGCATCAACCTGGGAACTTTGACCTGATTCAGCATTAATCTCTTCAAGGCGTGTCTCGCTTACGCTGTGAGTTTTCTGTTGGAGTTGTGGATTGTGCTGGTTTCTTTGCTTGGCAGACACTTGGGGGCCTCCCCAGGCATCCCCTGACGGCTTGCCTCGGCTGAGGTGAGTGTTTGGGGGCCGGAGTTGCAGATCAGGCTGACTGCTGGACCCCTAGGCCCGGCAGACATTTTGGGACCTCCCCCAGCCTGCATCAACCTGGGAACTTTGACCTGATTCAGCATTAATCTCTTCAAGGCGTGTCTCGCTGGGGCTGTGAGTTTTCTGTTGGAGTTGTGGATTGTGCTGGTTTCCTTTGCTTGGCAGACACTTGGGGGCCTCCCCAGGCATCCCCTGACGGCTTGCCTCGGCTGAGGTGAGTGTTTGGGGGCCGGAGTTGCAGATCAGGCTGACTGCTGGACCCCTAGGCCCGGCAGACATTTTGGGACCTCCCCCAGCCTGCATCAACCTGGGAACTTTGACCTGATTCAGCATTAATCTCTTCAAGGCGTGTCTCGCTGGGGCTGTGAGTTTTCTGTTGGAGTTGTGGATTGTGCTGGTTTCCTTTGCTTGGCAGACACTTGGGGGCCTCCCCAGGCATCCCCTGACGGCTTGCCTCGGCTGAGGTGAGTGTTTGGGGGCCGGAGTTGCGGATCAGGCTGACTGCTGGACCCCTAGGCCCGGCAGACATTTTGGGACCTCCCCCAGCCTGCATCAACCTGGGAACTTTGACCTGATTCAGCATTAATCTCTTCAAGGCGTGTCTCGCTGGGGCTGTGAGTTTTCTGTTGGAGTTGTGGATTGTGCTGGTTTCCTTTGCTTGGCAGACACTTGGGGGCCTCCCCAGGCATCCCCTGACGGCTTGCCTCGGCTGAGGTGAGTGTTTGGGGGCCGGAGTTGCAGATCAGGCTGACTGCTGGACCCCTAGGCCCGGCAGACATTTTGGGACCTCCCCCAGCCTGCATCAACCTGGGAACTTTGACCTCAATCAGCATTAATCTCTTCAAGGCGTGTCTCGCTGGGGCTGTGAGTTTTCTGTTGGAGTTGTGGATTGTGCTGGTTTCTTTGCTTGGCAGACACTTGGGGGCCTCCCCAGGCATCCCCTGACGGCTTGCCTCGGCTGAGGTGAGTGTTTGGGGGCCGAAGTTGCGGATCAGGCTGACTGCTGGACCCCTAGGCCCGGCAGACATTTTTGGGACCTCCCCCAGCCTGCATCAACCTGGGAACTTTGACCTCAATCAGCATTAATCTCTTCAAGGCGTGTCTCGCTGGGGCTGTGAGTTTTCTGTTGGAGTTGGGGATTGTGCTGGTTTCTTTGCTTGGCAGACACTTGGGGGCCTCCCCAGGCATCCCCTGACGGCTTGCCTCGGCTGAGGTGAGTGTTTGGGGGCCGGAGTTGCGGATCAGGCTGACTGCTGGACCCCTAGGCCCGGCAGACATTTTGGGACCTCCCCCAGCCTGCATCAACCTGGGAACTTTGACCTGATTCAGCATTAATCTCTTCAAGGCGTGTCTCGCTGGGGCTGTGAGTTTTCTGTTGGAGTTGTGGATTGTGCTGGTTTCTTTGCTTGGCAGACACTTGGGGGCCTCCCCAGGCATCCCCTGACGGCTTGCCTCGGCTGAGGTGAGTGTTTGGGGGCCGGAGTTGCAGATCAGGCTGACTGCTGGACCCCTAGGCCCGGCAGACATTTTGGGACCTCCCCCAGCCTGCATCAACCTGGGAACTTTGACCTGATTCAGCATTAATCTCTTCAAGGCGTGTCTCGCTTACGCTGTGGGTTTTCTGTTGGAGTTGTGGATTGTGCTGGTTTCCTTTGCTTGGCAGACACTTGGGGGCCTCCCCAGGCATCCCCTGACGGCTTGCCTCGGCTGAGGTGAGTGTTTGGGGGCCGGAGTTGCAGATCAGGCTGACTGCTGGACCCCTAGGCCCGGCAGACATTTTGGGACCTCCCCCAGCCTGCATCAACCTGGGAACTTTGACCTGATTCAGCATTAATCTCTTCAAGGCGTGTCTCGCTGGGGCTGTGAGTTTTCTGTTGGAGTTGGGGATTGTGCTGGTTTCTTTGCTTGGCAGACACTTGGGGGCCTCCCCAGGCATCCCCTGACGGCTTGCCTCGGCTGAGGTGAGTGTTTGGGGGGCCGGAGTTGCAGATCAGGCTGACTGCTGGACCCCTAGGCCCGGCAGACATTTTGGGACCTCCCCCAGCCTGCATCAACCTGGGAACTTTGACCTGATTCAGCATTAATCTCTTCAAGGCGTGTCTCGCTGGGGCTGTGAGTTTTCTGTTGGAGTTGGGGATTGTGCTGGTTTCTTTGCTTGGCAGACACTTGGGGGCCTCCCCAGGCATCCCCTGACGGCTTGCCTCGGCTGAGGTGAGTGTTTGGGGGCCGGAGTTGCAGATCAGGCTGACTGCTGGACCCCTAGGCCCGGCAGACATTTTGGGACCTCCCCCAGCCTGCATCAACCTGGGAACTTTGACCTGATTCAGCATTAATCTCTTCAAGGCGTGTCTCGCTGAGGCTGTGTTTTCTGTTGGAGTTGTGGATTGTGCTGGTTTCTTTGCTTGGCAGACACTTGGGGGCCTCCCCAGGCATCCCCTGACGGCTTGCCTCGGCTGAGGTGAGTGTTTGGGGGCCGGAGTTGCAGATCAGGCTGACTGCTGGACCCCTAGGCCCGGCAGACATTTTGGGACCTCCCCCAGCCTGCATCAACCTGGGAACTTTGACCTGATTCAGCATTAATCTCTTCAAGGCGTGTCTCGCTGGGGCTGTGAGTTTTCTGTTGGAGTTGGGGATTGTGCTGGTTTCCTTTGCTTGGCAGACACTTGGGGGCCTCCCCAGGCATCCCCTGACGGCTTGCCTCGGCTGAGGTGAGTGTTTGGGGGCCGGAGTTGCAGATCAGGCTGACTGCTGGACCCCTAGGCCCGGCAGACATTTTTGGGACCTCCCCCAGCCTGCATCAACCTGGGAACTTTGACCTCATTCAGCATTAATCTCTTCAAGGCGTGTCTCGCTGGGGCTGTGAGTTTTCTGTTGGAGTTGGGGATTGTGCTGGTTTCTTTGCTTGGCAGACACTTGGGGGCCTCCCCAGGCATCCCCTGACGGCTTGCCTCGGCTGAGGTGAGTGTTTGGGGGCCGGAGTTGCAGATCAGGCTGACTGCTGGACCCCTAGGCCCGGCAGACATTTTGGGACCTCCCCCAGCCTGCATCAACCTGGGAACTTTGACCTGATTCAGCATTAATCTCTTCAAGGCGTGTCTCGCTGGGGCTGTGAGTTTTCTGTTGGAGTTGGGGATTGTGCTGGTTTCCTTTGCTTGGCAGACACTTGGGGGCCTCCCCAGGCATCCCCTGACGGCTTGCCTCGGCTGAGGTGAGTGTTTGGGGGCCGGAGTTGCAGATCAGGCTGACTGCTGGACCCCTAGGCCCGGCAGACATTTTGGGACCTCCCCCAGCCTGCATCAACCTGGGAACTTTGACCTCATTCAGCATTAATCTCTTCAAGGCGTGTCTCGCTGGGGCTGTGAGTTTTCTGTTGGAGTTGGGGATTGTGCTGGTTTCCTTTGCTTGGCAGACACTTGGGGGCCTCCCCAGGCATCCCCTGACGGCTTGCCTCGGCTGAGGTGAGTGTTTGGGGGCCGGAGTTGCGGATCAGGCTGACTGCTGGACCCCTAGGCCCGGCAGACATTTTTGGGACCTCCCCCAGCCTGCATCAACCTGGGAACTTTGACCTGATTCAGCATTAATCTCTTCAAGGCGTGTCTCGCTGGGGCTGTGAGTTTTCTGTTGGAGTTGGGGATTGTGCTGGTTTCTTTGCTTGGCAGACACTTGGGGGCCTCCCCAGGCATCCCCTGACGGCTTGCCTCGGCTGAGGTGAGTGTTTGGGGGCCGGAGTTGCAGATCAGGCTGACTGCTGGACCCCTAGGCCCGGCAGACATTTTGGGACCTCCCCCAGCCTGCATCAACCTGGGAACTTTGACCTGATTCAGCATTAATCTCTTCAAGGCGTGTCTCGCTGGGGCTGTGAGTTTTCTGTTGGAGTTGTGGATTGTGCGGGTTTCTTTGCTTGGCAGACACTTGGGGGCCTCCCCAGGCATCCCCTGACGGCTTGCCTCGGCTGAGGTGAGTGTTTGGGGGCCGGAGTTGCAGATCAGGCTGACTGCTGGACCCCTAGGCCCGGCAGACATTTTGGGACCTCCCCCAGCCTGCATCAACCTGGGAACTTTGACCTGATTCAGCATTAATCTCTTCAAGGCGTGTCTCGCTGGGGCTGTGAGTTTTCTGTTGGAGTTGGGGATTGTGCTGGTTTCTTTGCTTGGCAGACACTTGGGGGCCTCCCCAGGCATCCCCTGACGGCTTGCCTCGGCTGAGGTGAGTGTTTGGGGGCCGGAGTTGCAGATCAGGCTGACTGCTGGACCCCTAGGCCCGGCAGACATTTTTGGGACCTCCCCCAGCCTGCATCAACCTGGGAACTTTGACCTCATTCAGCATTAATCTCTTCAAGGCGTGTCTCGCTGGGGCTGTGAGTTTTCTGTTGGAGTTGGGGATTGTGCTGGTTTCTTTGCTTGGCAGACACTTGGGGGCCTCCCCAGGCATCCCCTGACGGCTTGCCTCGGCTGAGGTGAGTGTTTGGGGGCCGGAGTTGCAGATCAGGCTGACTGCTGGACCCCTAGGCCCGGCAGACATTTTGGGACCTCCCCCAGCCTGCATCAACCTGGGAACTTTGACCTGATTCAGCATTAATCTCTTCAAGGCGTGTCTCGCTGGGGCTGTGAGTTTTCTGTTGGAGTTGTGGATTGTGCTGGTTTCCTTTGCTTGGCAGACACTTGGGGGCCTCCCCAGGCATCCCCTGACGGCTTGCCTCGGCTGAGGTGAGTGTTTGGGGGCCGGAGTTGCGGATCAGGCTGACTGCTGGACCCCTAGGCCCGGCAGACATTTTTGGGACCTCCCCCAGCCTGCATCAACCTGGGAACTTTGACCTGATTCAGCATTAATCTCTTCAAGGCGTGTCTCGCTGGGGCTGTGAGTTTTCTGTTGGAGTTGTGGATTGTGCTGGTTTCCTTTGCTTGGCAGACACTTGGGGGCCTCCCCAGGCATCCCCTGACGGCTTGCCTCGGCTGAGGTGAGTGTTTGGGGGCCGGAGTTGCAGTGAGGGCTGACTGCTGGACCCCTAGGCCCGGCAGACATTTTGGGACCTCCCCCAGCCTGCATCAACCTGGGAACTTTGACCTCATTCAGCATTAATCTCTTCAAGGCGTGTCTCGCTGGGCTGTGTTTTCTGTTGGAGTTGTGGATTGTGCTGGTTTCCTTTGCTTGGCAGACACTTGGGGGCCTCCCCAGGCATCCCCTGACGGCTTGCCTCGGCTGAGGTGAGTGTTTGGGGGCCGGAGTTGCGGATCAGGCTGACTGCTGGACCCCTAGGCCCGGCAGACATTTTGGGACCTCCCCCAGCCTGCATCAACCTGGGAACTTTGACCTGATTCAGCATTAATCTCTTCAAGGCGTGTCTCGCTGGGGCTGTGTGTTTTCTGTTGGAGTTGTGGATTGTGCTGGTTTCCTTTGCTTGGCAGACACTTGGGGGCCTCCCCAGGCATCCCCTGACGGCTTGCCTCGGCTGAGGTGAGTGTTTGGGGGCCGGAGTTGCGGATCAGGCTGACTGCTGGACCCCTAGGCCCGGCAGACATTTTTGGGACCTCCCCCAGCCTGCATCAACCTGGGAACTTTGACCTGATTCAGCATTAATCTCTTCAAGGCGTGTCTCGCTGGGGCTGTGAGTTTTCTGTTGGAGTTGGGGATTGTGCTGGTTTCCTTTGCTTGGCAGACCCTTGGGGGCCTCCCCAGGCATCCCCTGACGGCTTGCCTCGGCTGAGGTGAGTGTTTGGGGGCCGGAGTTGCAGATCAGGCTGACTGCTGGACCCCTAGGCCCGGCAGACATTTTGGGACCTCCCCCAGCCTGCATCAACCTGGGAACTTTGACCTGATTCAGCATTAATCTCTTCAAGGCGTGTCTCGCTGGGGCTGTGAGTTTTCTGTTGGAGTTGGGGATTGTGCTGGTTTCTTTGCTTGGCAGACACTTGGGGGCCTCCCCAGGCATCCCCTGACGGCTTGCCTCGGCTGAGGTGAGTGTTTGGGGGCCGGAGTTGCAGATCAGGCTGACTGCTGGACCCCTAGGCCCGGCAGACATTTTGGGACCTCCCCCAGCCTGCATCAACCTGGGAACTTTGACCTGATTCAGCATTAATCTCTTCAAGGCGTGTCTCGCTGGGGCTGTGAGTTTTCTGTTGGAGTTGGGGATTGTGCTGGTTTCCTTTGCTTGGCAGACACTTGGGGGCCTCCCCAGGCATCCCCTGACGGCTTGCCTCGGCTGAGGTGAGTGTTTGGGGGCCGGAGCGCGGCCGCTCCGCTGCGCTTCGCGGCCTCGCACTCCACCTCGCCAATGAGTACCACCACAACACGTAGAAAAACCCACAGCGTAAGCGAGACAATGGGGAGACTACGCAGACCAACTTCAACCATAGAGAATGAAGATGGAAACTCTGATGACCCAACAACGACCAACTACCACCTAAGCAGTCTTTCAGAAATGGAGTTTAGAGACGAAATATGGAGGTTGCTAACAGATATCAAAGAAAGTATAAATCAGAGCACTAATAAAAATCAAGAGAATATGAAGATAGAAATCAGAAAACTCCAAACTGAAATATCAGATCAGATAACAGGTCTGAAAAACTCAATAGACGAATTGAAGAACATAATGGATGAGTTTTCCAACAGGTTAACAGCAGCTGAGGATAGAATTAGTGCTTTAGAAGACGAGATGCATAACAACTTTACACAGCAGAAGAGATTAGAAAAAAAGCCTCAAATCAAATGATCAGACAATGGAAAATTTACTCAAAGAATATGAGAAGATGAAAATAGAAGTCTTTGATAAGCTCAACAGAAACAACTTCAGAATCATTGGAGTTCCAGAGACCCAAGAAGAAAATCTTCAGGAAGAATCAATGGTTAAGAACATCATCACAGAGAGAAACTACCAGAGCTAAAGAAAACATGTGACCAAATCCTGCATGCCCGAAGAGTACCAGCTAAAAAAAGACCCCAGTAGAAACACCCCAAGACACATCCTAGTCACCATGATGAAACCCACCGATAGAGATAGAATACTGCAAGCAGCAAGATCGAAAAGGGAAATTACATTCCACGGAGCATCCTTGAAATTTACAGCAGACCTGTCACCAGAAACACTCAAGGCCAGAAGGCAGTGGTGGGACGTAGTGGCAAAACTCAATGAAATAAATGCTTCGCCAAGAATATTGCACCCAGCAAAACTAAGTTTCAGGTTTGACGGATGTATACACGGCTTCACAGATAAACAACAGCTCAAAATCTTTGCAGACTCAAAACCAGCCTTAAAAGAAAAACTGAAAGATCTACTCTAAAAACAAGACAGAACAAAAAACACACCAAACTTCTACACAAAGATGGCAATAAATCCCATGACAATTATTTCTCTCAATGTCAATGGACTAAATGCACCAGTTAAGAGGCACAGAGTGGCGAAATGGATCAAAAAACTGAAGCCAACCTTCTGCTGTCTACAAGAAACTCACCTGAATAGTCAGAATAAACATAGACTCAAAATCAAAGGCTGGAGGAAAATCATTCAAGCAAACAAACACCCTTAAAAAAGCGGGGGTGGCCATACTAATATCAGACGACACAAACTTTATACTCAGAAAAAGTTGTAAGGGACAAAGATGGATATTATGTACTAATCAAGGGATTTGTACAGCAAGAAGAAATCACTCTCCTAAACATATACGCACCGAATGAGGGTCCAGCAAAGTATTTAATACAATTGTTGACAAATCTGAAGAAGGATATCAATAATAACACAATAATTGTGGGAGACCTCAACACAGGCTTGTCAACACTTGATAGGTCAACCAAATGGAAACCCAACAAAAATATACTAGACCTGCAAAGAGAAATGGATGAAAGAGGCCTAGTAGATATATATAGGGCACTCTATCCTCAGAAACCTGGATACACATTCTTTTCCAATGTACATGGATCATTCTCCAGGATAGATCATGTGCTGGCACATAAAACATACCTCCATAAAATAAAAAAGATAGACATTTTGCAGGCTGCCTTTGCTGACCACAAGGCTCTGAAGTTAGATGTGAACTGCAAAGGGACACAGAAGAAAAAATTTAACACCTGGAAGTTAAACAGCCTCATACTCAATAACCAGTGGGTCCGAGATGAAATCAAGGAGGAAATCAAAAGGTTCCTGGAAACAAATGACAATAAAGACACAAACTATCAGAACTTATGGGACACAGCAAAAGCAGTACTGAGAGGAAAATTTATAGCTTTGCAAGCACACATCAGGAAGGAAGAAGGAGCTTACCTGAGTAGCTTAATGACACAGCTAATAGAACTAGAAAGTGCTCAACAAAAGGACCCAAAAATAGGGAGACAGAAGGAAATAACAAAGCTGAGAGCAGAAATCAACGAAGTGGAAACCCAAAAAACAATCCGAAAGATCAACGAAAGCAGAAGTTGGTTCTTTGAAAAAATAAACAAGATTGATAGACCATTGGCAAAACTCACAAAGCAAAAGAAAGAGAGAAACTTGATAACGCGTATTAGAAATGAAAAGGGGGAGATCACTACAGATACTGCAGAGATTCAAAGGGTATTCAGAGAATACTTTGAGAAACTCTATGCCACTAAATATGAGAACCTGGAAGAAATGGATAAATTTCTGAACTCATATAACCTTCCACGGTTGAATAAAGAAGAGGTAGCATATCTAAACACCCCCATCACTATTGAGGAAATTAAAACTGTAATCAAAAATTTACCCAAAAACAAAAGCCCAGGCCCTGATGGATTCACGAATGAATTCTTTCAAACCTTTCAAGAGGAACTACTACCAATTCTGGCCAGGCTCTTTTATGAAATCGAAAAAACAGGAATACTTCCAAATAGCTTTTATGAAGCCAACATCACCTTAATACCAAAACCTGATAGAGATGCTGCCAAAAAAGAAAATTACAGACCAATATCCCTGATGAACACAGATGCAAAGATCCTCAACAAAATCCTGGCGAGCAGGATCCAGTGCCTCATCAAGAAGATCATTCACTTTGATCAAGTAGGTTTCATCCCAGGAATGCAAGGATGGTTTAACATCCGTAAATCTATCAATATAATACACAACATAAACAACAACAAAAATAAAAATCACATGATCATATCAATAGATGCAGAAAAAGCATTTGATAAGGTTCAACACCCATTCTTGATGAAAACTCTCAGCAAGATAGGAATAAAAGGAACCTTTCTCAATATAGTCAAAGCCATCTACCAGAAGCCAGTGGCAAATATTATCCTCAATGGAGAAAAACTAAAATCCTTTCCTCTAAATTCTGGTACAAGACAAGGCTGTCCTCTCTCACCACTCCTATTCAACATAGCACTGGAAGCACTTGCTATAGCGATTAGGCAAGAAAAAGATATCAAGGGAATCCAGATAGGAAAGGAAGAAGTCAAGCTCTCACTGTTTGCAGATGACATGATACTCTACTTAGAAAACCCTAAAGACTCTACCAAAAAGCTTCTAGAAATAATAGATTTGTATAGCAAAGTGGCAGGATACAAAATTAACACACAAAAATCAATGGCCTTTTTATACACTAATAATGATAGGGAAGAAATGGACATTAAGAGAACAATCCCATTCACATTAGTTCCACACAAACTCAAATATCTTGGAGTCAACCTGACTAAAGATGTGAAGGATCTATACAAAGAAAACTACAAAACACTGCTCCAAGAAATAAGAGAGGACACGCGGAAATGGAAACACATACCATGCTCATGGATTGGCAGGATCAACATCATTAAAATGGCAATACTTCCAAAAGCATTGTACAGATTTAACGAGATTCCTCTAAAGATACCCATGACATTTTTCAAAGAAGTGGATCAAATACTTCTGAAATTCATCTGGAACAACAAACAACCTCGAATAGCTAAAGCACTCCTTGGGAAAAGAAATATGGGAGGCATTACTTTCCCCAATTTTAAGTTGTATTACAAAGCAACAGTTATAAAAACAGCATGGTATTGGAATAAAAACAGACCCTCAGATCAGTGGAATAGGCTTGAGTACTCAGAGAAGGTTCCTCAGACATATAACCACCTTGTTTTTGATAAAGGAGCAAAAAATCCTAAATGGAGCAGGGAAAGCCTATTCAACAAGTGGTGTTGGCACAACTGGTTAACCACTTGCAAAAAAGCGAACTCAGACCCCCAGCTAACACCATATACAAAGGTAAAATCCAAATGGATTAAAGACCTTGATATCAGAACTGAAACTATAAGGTATATAGAACAACATGTAGGTGAAACACTCCAGGACATTGAGACTAAAGGCATCTTTAAGGAGGAGACAGCACTTTCCAAGCAAGTGGAAGCAGAGATAAACAGATGGGACTATATTAAGCTGAAAAGCTTCTGCATCTCAAAGGAAATAGTGCCCAGAATACAAAGGCCACCCACTGAGTGGGAGAAATTATTCACCCAATACACATCAGATAAAGGGCTAATATCCAAAATTTACAAGGTACTGACAGAACTATACAAGAAAAAAACAACTAACCCCATCAAAAAATGGGGAGAAGAAATGAACAGACACTTTGAAAAAGAAGAAAGGCAAATGGCCAAAAGGCACATGAAAAGATGTTCAACATCACTAATCGTCAGGGAGATGCAAATCAAAACTACTATGAGGTACCACCTCACGCCAATGAGATTGGCACACATCACAAGAAAGGAAAACAAGCAGTGCTGGCGGGGATGTGGAGAGAAAGGAACTCTTTTTCACTGCTGGTGGGAATGCCGTCTAGTACAACCTTTATGGAAAGCGATATGGAGATTCCTTCACAAACTGGAAATTGAGCTTCCATACGATCCAGCTATACCACTCCTAGGAATATACCCAAGAAACACAAATATACAATACAAAAAACCCTTCCTTACTCCTATATTCATTGCAGCGCTATTTACAATAGCCAGACTCTGGAAACAACCAAGATGCCCTTCAACAGATGAGTGGCTGAAGAAACTGTGGTACATATACACAATGGAATACTATGCAGCCATCAGGAGAGATGAAGTCATGAAATTTTCCAATACATGGATGTACATGGAATCTATTATGCTGAGTGAAGTAAGTCAGAGGGAGAGAGAAAGACGCAGAATGGTTTCACTCATCTATGGGCTTTAAGAAAAATGAAGGACATTTTTAACAATATCTCAGAGACAAGAGAGATGAGGGCTGGTAGGTGCAGCTCAGGACATGCAGCTCATCACATAGAGTGATGAGTGCAGTTGCAGAGATGACTACACTGAAAACTATCATAAAATGTGAATGAATGAGGGAAGTGGAAAGCCTGTCTCGAGTACAGGTGTAGGGGGGTGGGGAGGAGGGAGATCTGGGAGATTGGTGGTGGGAATGTTGCACCGGTGAGGGGGGGTGCTCTTTACATGACTGTAATCATACAACTATAATCATTTTTGTAATCACGGTGTTTAAATAAAGATAAAAAAAAAAACAAAAAACATGTCACTGGATATGTTTCCCTGATCAAAACCTAGATTATTTTCAGTTAAGTATAATAAAAGAATCATAATCATAAAGGAAAAAAAAAAAAAAAAAAGCCAAAAATGGCAAAACAATTATACAAATTGTTTTTAACTTTACACTTTTATGATATTTTTATTTTTAATTATTTACTATAGTTTTACAATCTAATGACTTTGTTGCATGCCTGGAGAAATGCATTATGTTAGTTTTAATTAGACAAAGTAAGCTAAATTCTCTGTATTTGCCAAAATGAAGGCAAAATATGATTTTTACAGAGCTAGTTCTTGGATGCTAACTGCTAACTCTATATTAGAGGTTTAATAATTAGTCTCCATAATTATTTTATTCTATTTTCAACATTTACCTAAATAATTTTTCTAAAATTAAAGAGCATATATGTTTTTTCAATGTCAGGTTCATTGACAAAATAATGTCATCCAAATAAAAGAATTCAGTGTCACTGTGTGTTATAAGGCTTTCCTTGGGTCATAGAAAAAAACAAGGTCAAAATGAGAACATTTTGGTCTAATGTGAGACAAGAAAGTGAAGGCTATAGTGATGAAATGGTAAGTGTTAGTAAAACTTAACAAGGAACTAAGAGAATATAAAAACAATTTTCGTTCTTTTGCTTTTTTAAAGAAATAAATATCTTTCTGATAGTACGGAAACTACGAAAGGGATCTAAGAAGTTTATGAGACATTTACCTAGGGCATGTGATGAGTAAATGAGACATTATTTACCTAGGGTATCTGATGAGCACTTACTTTCAATTGCTTTGATTTTATTTTCCCATGGAACACAAGCAGCTTTGAAATTCTCAAAATCACGGAGAAATTTTGCCCATTTCTGAAAGAGAATTCAAATATCACAGTAAATTCCAGCTTCCTGTTAACCAGTCTGCTCTCAAAATAAACTAAGACAATGAATTCGAGATGATCTCTCCAGTCTTTTGTGAAAAGGGAAGTCAAGGCCAGAGTTATAGTATAGCAGGTGTTGCATTTGCATTGCAGTTGGCTGACCCAGGTTCAATTCCTAAATCCCATATGGCCTCCAATCACCACCAGAATGAATCCTGGGCATAATCAGGAGCAATATCAGAGCATCAGCAGGTGTGGGCTGAAAAGAAAAACAAGTTAACAAACAAAGAGGAGTGGCAGGGTATTGTAGGTCTCATCTGCCTCTTAAGTGCCACAACCATCCCAAGAACAATCTAATTCAAAACTATATATTTCCCTCTTTAACATAAAATATGCCAACAAAAATCTGTTTATTTTTCCAAGCAATAAGAAATTATAAATTTAGTTAGGACTTAGGAAGGTAACCCATAAGTGAAATATACTTAATTCAAGATTCATTATATAAAGGAATTAATAAAGTATAGCTAAGATATAGATTATTCTTGAAGGAATTCTAGGTATACCAGAGTTAGTTATCAATGTCATAACTATGACATAGGTCATTTTTCATTCTGGTATAGGCTGAGCAAATAGCTAAAAGGAAAGGCCATGTGTCACACCCTCCTGTTTTCAGCAGTTATTCCTGACTCTACACTCAGAAAATATTTCTATCAAGCTTGGGAGACCATATGAAATACTGGGATTGAATCAGAGTCAGACAAGTGCAATGCAAATCTTCTATCTGCTGTGCTATTACTCTAACTTCAATATTATCATTTTTTATATTGCACAAATGAGTGTAAGTACTCTATGTCTATCCCTCTTGCCTCATCTGTTCTCAGGCACTTGGACTGTTTTCATATTCTGTCTTTTAAGACTAGTGCTGCAATGAATGAACATAGGGGTACAGAGGGCTTTTTTGCATTATGTTTTTGTGCCCCCTAGGGTATATTCCTAATAGTGGTTTTACTGGGTCATATGAGAACTCAATTTTTAGTTTTTTTGAGTAATGTCCATATTGCTTTCCAAAAAGGTTGAGCCAGTTGACATTCCTACCAGCAGTGAATGAAGGGTCCCTTTCTCCTTACACCAGGCCAGAACTAGTTGTTCTTGTTCTTTTTGATGTGTGTCAGTCTCTGTGATATGAGATAATATCTCACTGTTGTTTTGATTTACATTTCCCTGATGATTAATGATGGATAATTCGCTAGTAAATTCTTCCAAACCATTAAAAATAAAATAATGCTAATCTTTTAAGTTTCTTCCAGGAAATTAAAGAAACAAAAATACTCCCAGTTTCTATGAAGCTAACGTCACCCTGATATATATATATACATACATATACATATATATACATACATATACATATATATATAAACAAAACAAAACAAAACAAAAAAATGAAGACTGCATACACAAAAAAAGAGAATTACAGGCAAAATCCTTACTGAACACAGATGCAAGGTTCCTCAAAAAAATATTAGCAAATCGAATCCAACAATTCATCAAAAAGGTCATACATCATGACCAAGTTAGATTCATGCAGGGTTGCACTGATGATTTAATATGTGCATTATAATAAATATAATATACCATATCAATAAAAATATAAAAATATGATCATAGAAATAGATGCAAGAAAATAATTTGACAAGGTCCAGCACCCAATCATGACAAAAACACTCAAAAAATTGGAAACTGAATTAACAGTTTGCAATATGGTCAAAGCCATTTATCACAAGCCCACAGCAAACATTATATTCAATACAGAAAAACTAAAAGCCTTTCCTCCAAGATCTGGCACAAGTTTGCCCACTCTTACAAATTCTATTTAGAATAACACAAAAAAAATACTTGTTATAGTAATTAGGCCAGAAAATGATATCAAGGGCATTTAAATAAGAAAAGAAAAAGTAAAGATCACACTCTGGATGAAATGATACTATATATAGGAAAAATTACAGAATACAAAAACACTTCTAGAAACAATATATTTGTATAGTAAAATGTCTGACTACAAAACTCATACACAAAAATACATGATTTCTCTTTATACAAAGGATAATATAGAAGATAGTGATTTAAAAAAATCCCATTCACAATTTGCTTCAAAAAAATTAACTACTAGGGCCAGAGTAATAGCACAGTAGGTAGTGCATTTTCCTTGCACATGACTGACCAGGGTTCAATCCCTGCAATAAAATATGGTCCCATGAGCCTGCCAGGAGCAATTTCTAAGTGCAATGCTAGGAGTAATCTCTGAACACTGCAAGGTGTGATCCAAAATCCAACCTCACACCAAAAAGAGAGAGAGAGAGAGAGAGAGAGAGAGAGAGAGAATAAAAAAGAAATTAAGTATCTAAGATGAAACTTAACTAAAGTAGTGGAAAAAAAGCTATACAAAGAGAACTACAAATATTACTTTAAGAAATAAGAAGACAAAAGAAAATGAAAAGACATATCTCACTCATGTTTTGTAAAAATTAACATCATTAAAATAGCAACACTTTCCAAAACATTGACTGATTTATGCAGTCCAATAAAGATACCAATGGCATATGAATTAACAAAGATATAGATAAAACACTCCTGAAATTTATATGGAACAATAAGCCTCCACAAGTAGACAAAACAATATTTGGTATAAAGAAGATAGAAGACATTACTTTCCCAAAATTCAAACTATACTAAAGTTGTAGTCATTAAAACAACATGGCATTGAAATAAAGACAAGCCCTCAGATCAATTGAATAGACTTATCTATCATGAAAAAGATTCTCTGGCATATGATCAATTAATGTTTAATTAAGTGTCAAGAAATAGGAAGTGCAAGAAAAGAAGCAAGAAAAGCTTCATTAAATATGGAATTGGGAAAAGTGGCCAGCTACCTATAAAACAGTGAATTCAGATTTCTCTTTAATGCCTTGCACAAAAGTTAGATCAAAATGTACTAAAGACATTGATATCAATCCTGAAACTATAAGGTACATAGAGTAAAATGTAGGAAGAACACTGAGTATATTCTCTCCATGTTCAGAACATGACTTTGAAACTAAAGGCATCTTAAAGGATAAAATACCACTAACCAATCAAGTGGAAGTAAAGATAAATAAATTGAACTATATTAAACTAGAAAGCTTCTACACCACAAAGGAAATAGGACCATGATATGGTCCATTACATGGTCTCTCATAACATGGGAGAATTTATCACCCAATATGCACATGAGATAAGTATCTAAGAAATATTAAACACTGATACAATTTAACACACACACATCCAAAAATGGAAAGAATAGATGAGCAGATGAACAGAAACTTCTTCAAAGAAGAAATAAAGATGGCCAATGAAAAATTCTCTACACCATTATGTTATATATTTTTGAAGAGATTAAAGATAGAAAGGGAAAGAAGGAAGGAAGGGAAAGAAGGAAGGGAGGAAGACAGGAAGAAGGAAGGAAGGAAGGAAGGAAGGAAGGAAGGAAGGAAGGAAGGAAGGAAGGAAGAGAGGGAGGAAGGAAGGAAGGTAGGAAGGAAGGTAGGAAGGAAGGTAGGGAGGGAGGGAGGGAGGGAGGGAGGAAGGAGGGAGGGAGGTAGAGAGGGAGGAAGGGAGGAAGGGAAAGAAGGAAGGAAGACAGGATGGGAGGAAGGAAGGAAGGAAGGAGGGAAGGAAGGAAGGGAGGGAAGGAGGGAGGAAGGGAGAAAGGAAGGAAGGGAAGAAGGAAGGAAGAAAAGGAGGGAAAAGGGAGGAAGGAAGGAAGACAAGGAAGGAAGGAAAAGAAGGAAGGGAGAAAGACAGGAAGGGAGGAAGGAAGGAAGAAATGAAGACAAGAAAGGAAGGAAGGAAGGAAGGAAGGAAGGAAGGAAGGAAGGAAGGAAGAAAGGAAGGAAGGAAGGAAAAGAAGGAAGGGAAGAAGACAGGAAGGGAGAGAGGAAGGAAGGAAGGAAGGGAGGGAAGGAGGAGGGGAGAAAGGAAGGAAGGAAGGAAAGAAGAGAGGAAGGAAGGGAGGGAGGAAGGGGAGGAGGGAGGGAAGGAGAGAAGAAAGAAGGGAGGAAGGGAGGGAGGGAGGAAGGAAGGGAGGGAGGAAGGAAGGAAGATAAGGAAGGAAGGGTGGAAGGGAGGGAGGAAGGAAGGGAGGGAGGGAGGAAGGAAGGAAGATAAGGAAGGAAGGGTGGAAGGGAGGGAGGAAGGAAGGGAGGGAGGGAGGAAGGAAGGGAAGAAGGAATGAAGGAAGGAAGGAAGGAAGGAAGGAAGGAAGGGAGGGAGGGAGGGTGGGAGGGAGGGAGGAAGGAAGGAAGGAAGGAAGGAAGGAAGGAAGGAAGGAAGGAAGGAAGGAAGGAAGGGAGGGAGGGAGGGAGGGAGGGAGGGATGGAGGAAGGAAGGAATGAAGGAATGAAGGAAGGAAGGAAGGAAGGAAGGAAGGAAGGAAGGAAGGGAGGGAGGGAGGGAGGGAGGAAGGAAGGAAGGAAGGAAGGAAGGGAGGGAGGGAGGGAGGGAGGAAGGAAGGAAGGAAGGAAGAAGTTTCTAACAAATCTGGTTCAACCAGCTGTACCAAAAAAGACTCTAATTATGGCAGAATGCCTCTCTCTGGATATTTTTTCCTTTTTAAAATTGAAAACATATTCTGAGGTATGATGAATTTGAAATGCATGTTCAAGTACATGAAAATGTTTTATACACTATATCTTTTGTATCTAAATGCCTTTTGCTCTTACCCTTATACATTTATATACTTCTCCCCCATAAAGTCTTGAGGCCTTTAGTGAAAGGAACAAAGCAGGGCACATTGCTTTGTGCTGTCCCACTGGAACACAAGTTTACAAGCAATAACCCCAGATTAAATCTCTCCCTTGGCTTCTTTTTAATTCCTATGTATGCTGAGAGCCAACAAACCGTGGAGTCTGAAACTTATGGAGCCTTTTGGGAAAATTTTTCTGCATCTTCCACTGAAACGGTTTTAGTGCCAATCTGTGTGTGTTTGTGTTTTAAGCATATGAAGTTTAATATTTGTTTCACTTTCTAAAAAAAGAAAGAGAGCCAATTTTCAATACCTTGGGAACAAAATGACCTCTGCTGAGAGTATAAAGTACAAACTGAACCAATTATAAAAATAATTACCTTTGCCATCATCATCTTAAATGCAAACCACCGTTTTCCTTTTCCTTTACCAAGGGCTCCTTCATTTTCACTCACAAACTTTTTTGCTTCCCTACAAAAAGAAAGAAAAATGAAGGGATAGAGGGAATTTTAATAGAATATATAGGTAGTTAATTGTTTTAGGGTTGTTTTCCATATATTAGTAGTAGATTGTTATTTTAGTAGTAGAATATTTTAGTTATCTGTGTTTTACATTCTAGAGATAGGAACTTGTTTAGGATTATTTCAATAATTGTTTTAATCTGCAGGCTTATTTCATCTGAATTTTTAGATGCTTAATATTTGAATCTAAGCCACATTTTATAACAAAATTTTAATACATTTGGGAGAATTTTAATTCTGCCCATTAAAACTATGATATGTTAGATTCAATGAACTAAAATTACTGAAATTTAACAAATATATTCTACATATCAAGGTAGAGCAACTCATATTTTCTTTTAATCCAACACATATATAATTAAAGTTGAAATATAATTTGACTCTGGTAGTCAGGATGTTTATTTAAAATAATTATTTCATTTTTTCAACGATTCCTTTGTTAATATGGCACAGAATTTAGGGCAAACTGACATAGAACACATGTACTGACCTTATATTTAATCTCATTAAAACAATTATGACTTAAAACAGAAAAATTGTTATATAAATCAGATGGAGTTAAGAGAAGAGAGAAAAAACATGTTTATTGTCCTCATTCAGAAAGGCCTTCAAATTTAAATTTTATATTATCACCAAATATGCATACATGTATATTAATCACATCAGCTTCTGTGTGCTGTTGTTAAAATATTAATTCATCAAAATGAAAAATGTGAGTAAATAAATACACTAAATAAAATTTTTATTTTAGTTTTAAGTTTCAAAAATAGAAATGACCAAGACTTGTTATAAGTAAAGTTAGCCACAATGTAAACTTAAGTAAACAAAAGTAAACTTAGCAACACATACAAAACAAATTTTTAACAATAAAAGAACTATTGAAGAAATTTTTATAATGTTTCTTAGTAGTATTTCATGATTTTACAATATAGAGTGATCAAATCACAGTGCATGCTTTCTGACAGAGCCAGGAACTAAAGAATGGTTGCCTCTTTCCTTCTCTGCACAAGTATAACAGGTGTACCCACTCATCCTTGCCATAGAAACACAAGTACCCTGGAGAAAATTCTCTTCAGTCAATAAGCTTCCACTTAAGTGATCATTTTTCTCTTGTTTTGTTTTGTTTTGTTTTGTTTTCTATGGGGCTGGAGTCATATCTGGTGGTGCTCAGTGCTTACTCCTGACTTTACACAGAGGGATCACTCCTGTTGGTGCTTAGAGGATATAAAGGATTGAATCCTGATCAGTCACATGCACAAGTACATTGCCTGCTGTTCTATCTTAATTATATAGTACAACTAAGAGTTGTACAACAAAATAGTTGAGTTGACCCCTCAAATATTCTCTTAACAACTGAGAGTATTTATTCTGTGTGTTTTTACCTCCTTCCAGTTCTTGAACAATAATTCGCTTGCAATAGAAGGCTCTTAAACAATCCTTCATAATGCTGTCTATACTTCAAGTCAGGAGAGTATCTGCTATTTCCCTTATCAATTAATACTTGAAAACAAAAATTATTTATAGACTTTGTACTCAAGCTTCCCACTAATATTCGCTTCCCTTTTTCTTTTAGGGAAAGGGCTACAGACTGATCTTGAAGTCGTATCATCAATATTTACATGAACTTTGTCTAAACTCTAAATATTAATTAAAAACCAGTTTATAAAGTATACAAAATAGTCTAAAATGTTCAATAAAGCCTCACCAAAAATATAACTCAAATAGCTCAGTTTTTACATGCAGGCAATCAGTAAAACATGTCACATTTAAACATCAGGCATGTGTTACAGAGATTATACACAGGTATAAAGCAACTAGCAGACTTTTTTTTTTTCTGGGGGGTTCACACCCGATGATGCTCAGGGTTACTCCTGGCTATGCATTCAGAAATCACTCCTGGCTCGCGGGACCATATGAGACGCTGGGGGATCGAACCACAGTCCATCCTGGATCAGCCGCTTGTAAGGCAAACGCCCTATCACTGCGCCATTGCTCCGGCAACTGACTCTTACTTAATCAAATATTGAACTGATCTAAACAAAGACTCAGGAAACAGTCTGCAATGGAATTTGTGACGTTGCCTAGAGTATTTCTGTTGTTCTTTTCTTCATTTTTTGAGGCCGTGCCTGGCTGTGTTCAGGGATTAAACATGATCCTGTACTAGGGGATCCTTTCTGACAGGGCATGGTGGATCATGTGTGGTGTTGGGAATCAAAACCAGGTTACCTCTGTGCAAGGCAAATGCCCTACTTGATGTATTATCTCTCTCTAGTCCATTACTCACATGTTTTAAATGTTTTCTGTATCTATGTTTGGGAGTTGACTTCCTTACTTGTCTGGCGCTCTACTCATTGGAGAAATTTCAGTTATTGTGTGTCCTTTACCAGATCAAAAATATCTATCAAATCGAAGTAAATAATTTTGTTTATCTGTTTGCCAGAATGGTAGAAAATATGTTGTCATATAATGGGTGCAAGTACTGAGAGGATTATTGCAGTCAGTACTAATCTAATAATCTCTATGAAATTGACGGTTTCTTGAACATTATTAATAGATTATGGAACAAGTTGAAAATAATGCAAACTTGTGTGCAAACTTGTGATATTACTTATTTAAAAAAAGCTAAATAAATACAGAAAACTGCCAGCAAATCCTAATGCTACAGAGAAAACATTTATTTCACATTCATCATAAGCCAGATAACTCACTGCATCACATTTTACAAGAGTCAACTTCATTGACATCTGCTGTTACCTCTTTCACAAAAACAAATAAACTGTACACTGTGGAAGGTCACCTCTCATAAGCAAAGTTCAGAGTGTATTTTTAGGTAATTTGTTGAATATTTTATCTTTATATAATACCCAATCACATGTGTTAGATGTTGTTGCCAATTTTCTAAATGTTAATGCTTTTTATTTAGCATAACTGGTAGCATTAATGAATAATGTTTCCCCATTTTGTTTTCCTCTAAACTCTGTCTCTTTAATTGTTAAGTTTATCCCAGAAGGGTAAAAATCAAGGTCTCAGTCACTGTGTTATAGCAGAACTTGACTATAATTCAATTATTTGACATCAATAATTTTGAAATTTATAAAACCAAGTATATAAAGGAATTATCATATAATTCTCTAATATGCACAAGTAGGGAAGAAAACATTATGTTGAGTATTAAAATCATAATCTGCTTTTAAAATATAATATTTTCCTACTTTTATAGGAGTACTCACTGCTCTAAATATTTCACAAATAATTTAAAAGATAAATATATATTGATCTGATAGTTATATCTCATTCTAGATGAATTAACAATTAAAAAACGTAATTATTTTAGATAGTGTAAAAATAGTCTACTCCTTATTCCTGGAAATATTTTTAACTTTGGGAATTAACAAATATGTTAAAACATTAATCTCTCATGATTTAGGATAGAGAAAATGAAATTAGGCTCATAGTCAAATTAAAATAATCATAAAATTAATTATAAATTCTGTCAAAAATATAAATCTATTTACATGGTATTCACAATGTTTTTGTTAGCAATTATAAGTGTATTTTTCTTTTGAACACTCAACTGAGTGTTTCCTTAATTGGCAAGTACTTCCTGATTCTGGGCATAGTTTCTTATGTCTTTATTATTATTAACTTATAGTACTGTCAACATAAATATTTGGACTTGTTTTAAGAAAAAATGATCTGGACTACAGTCTGTTAAACATTCTCTAGGATATAACTTTCTTTCTATTCTTCAAAAAGTTTACCCTAATATCAACCAATTTCTGCTCCCCACTAAGAATCTGTTGGAAATAACTAGGAGAGTCAACTAGTTGGGAATCCAAGGATGACTTTGTAATACCATGCATAAGCAGAGAATAATTATACAGCAAGAACATTTTTTATCTTCTTAATTTTAAGATATTGAATATGAGTAGGCCATTTTACTCCTCTGAAATAGACATTGGGTTTGAAGAAAGCAAACTTCAGCAGTGGCTTCCTTTCAGGGTGGCTTTTACAATAAATTGTCATGATCTCAGAATTGATGAAAACATGTATCACCTGATCCTAATCTCTCTGATAACAAATATCTTTACCCAGAAGACAGTATCTCCCATGATGTTATTGAAAATAAAGTATAAAAAGAGAAAGTTTATTATAGATATAAACACTGCTAGTTATTCTACTACTGAGCCCAAAGAAGTAGTAACTTGCAAGAAAAAAATAAAGAGCACAGTAACTGAAATCTAGAGATTGAGTTTCTTAAGTATTTTTCTTTAATCAGCCCAATTTCTTCCCATTCATACTAATCAGAATAATGCAAAGAGCTTTTCCTTCATGACTAATATGGAATAAGCCTTTGTAGATAAACTTCAAGTATCCATTGGACATAGGCTAGCCAAATGCAACTGAAAAAAGTGTGCCATCCTATTGAAGTATATTCAACAAAAGCTGCTGCCATGACTGTCATCTAGCCTGAGGGCTCTGAGCAAGATCTGGTACGACATGCACAGATCTCTGAGTTGTAACTTCAGACTCAGTTAAATAATTAAGTGAGGTCTATTTAATGACAATACCTAGACTCATAATTTATTTATCAATCCTGTATGTTGGTAATTAGAATAATAAGGTTTCATGGGCTTTTAAGAATACTTTCACAGTTAGTTGAAGGAGTATACTCTGTCCTAACTTACAAAATAGATAAGTTACCATAACACATGATATGACCCTGATTACACAGGGAATTTAGGACATAACTATGTTGCCATTGACACACTCTCAATTGAGGAAATTTGTTCCATGTTTGGATTAGGTTAAACTGGCTTTTTCTTTCTCTTCTTTTCAGTTTGATAGTTTGATTGTATAACCAATTTATTGCACAAGTAAATGTGCAAAACCAGTATTTCAAACTATTAATATTAAAACTTGTATTCATTAGAACGTCACAGTAAAGGGATCAGAATAATGAAAAATTATAATAAATACTGTTATTGTTTTCAATGATTAAAAATAAAAAAATAAAGCTTAATTCTATATTTTCTAAAATATTATCAAGTAATTAAAATCTTCAGAGGTAAGAAGAGACTCTAAAAAAAGTTTCTCTAATGCAGACATTTAAAATAAGGACTATAGTGCCCCATTAGGCAATAATAACTCCATGATTAGACTAATAGGATTAGTAAAATCAACTTGCTATTACTTGCTATTATAGAATATTTTTGTAAAGAGAATATTAGTGCAGTAGTTGTATAGTTTATGCTCTGTAGCTTTGTCTATAAAATATAAACCATGCCCACAAAACTGTCTGCAGCTGACCAGCTCTATAGATATTCTGTTCTCAAAAGTGATGTAAACCAAGCCATGAAAAATTATGGGTACACTAGTCATGCAGCTGAAAGGTGGCAATCTTGGGAGGAGAGGGTGAGTTGAGTCCCTCCATGCTAAAGCCACACCTGCTAGATAATCATAGTCTTCCCTGTATCAATGACCCTGTTTCACCACTCCTCTATGACTCATTGCAGAGATACCAATCTGGCCAAAACTCCAGGTATGCCAGTATTTGCACTGACATCACAAAAACATCATTTTTAAGTGAGTGTGGCCAACCTTCCCCTCAACATTCACCTTTGCATATGTCCAGAAAACTTGACAGCTGAAAATATGCCTCACAAAAGTTGCAGGATCAACAACAGTGTTTGGAATTCCTAGACAGGGCTGCCTTGCAACCACTCCAATTTGGTTTAATACAGGCATCCCCCATAGGAGACACCAATTTAGATGCCAATGTGTATCTGAAGCCACTTAATGTTCATAATAAAACAAATAACAGAATGTTAAATAAGCAATAAGAGCTTACTAAATTTACTGACAGTGACTTAATGACTTAATAAACTTACTGAGATACAATAATTTTCACAAATTTGCTTGTTGTTGCACTCTTTTTTATCTTCTTTATTTTATTCTTTCTTTTTTTTATTCTTATTTGGGGCCGAAAGTATTATGATCAACTATGTCAACTATGTAATACATGCTCTTTAAATACAGTAAATTAAATTTAAAAATATATAGCAGCAATTTTACCATTTAGTATACTTTATAATAATTATATGATATGCCTCATTGTTGAAGTAACTTGTTTTCATTCTATTCAGGATAATTTTTCTTTGCTCATGCTTTGTGCTTGTCACTTATGGACTGGAAGTACTTCTGGATTGGTCCCTTAACCCTATCTATTCTCCACCCATGAAGGTAGTCTTTCTCTTCCTAATAAAGACCTTGGGTCATAAGGAGAAGCTGCTTGCAGTTTCTGTTTCCACAACTAGTCTATCTGCCTGCTGGTAGATAGCTTTGGTAGAAGTTTTTCTATCTCTACAATTTTATATGTTGTATTTTTTATTTTCTGTGGCAGCATTAGGGATTGGGGTATGAGTCTTGCACTTCACTTCATAATGCTTAATAATAAAATAAATAATAAGGGCACTGTGTATATATTGATAATATATGTTAATATATATTAGTTATTTCAATATATTATATATAAAATATTATATATGAAATATATATCTTAAAATATATCTTAGTATATATTGCATATATAATATATATTATATATATTAAAAAGACTAATGGGGACAAACTGCTTTCAATTTTTATGTTCCTTCTCCAAGTTACAAAGTTGTAAAAAAAAACCTTATAGGTAAAAATATCAATCCATTTCCTCCAATAATATGCAGGAGCTATAAACATTCAAGTTGTAAGGCAGTCTCCAAGGTGGTTGTCATGAATTTTGCCTAAATTCTGCTTTAACTTTATTGTGCTACTATAGAAGGCTCAGGAGTAACAGGCAATGGAGAATCTCAGTGATACAAAGTAGAAATAGTTCTCATTTGACTAGATTACTGTCAAAATTGTGATGTATTGTTTATAAATAATATGTGACTCTATCACCTGTTGTATACACTTGGGACACGATTAATTCCCCATTTTTATCTGTAAAATAACTATTAATAATAAAAACAGCTATAATTGGCATATACTAGGTGGTTGCAATATACCAAACAATATTTGTGTCCAGTCTTTCATGTAATTCCATAAACTCATTCAATATGTAAATTACTATGTTCCTATCTTGAAGATAAGAAAATTGAGGATTAGATGAGAAAAAATATTCAAGGTTATCCATAAAGTTGATAACTCAGCTTTGCTAGAATCAGTGTCTCCAGGTTTTCTAAAGTAACACCATGATATATCTTACTGGACTGAGATAAGATCATAAAAAGTTGAGACAACATGAATAACTTTGGTTATTCACTGGAGGCAAAAGTTACTGTTTATTATTTGTCACAATTAACCATTATTTTTTCTGTGAAAATCATAATAGCTAACATTTCAGATTAAAAAATTGTCTGTGGTCCAGAGCAATGGTGCAGTGGTAGGGTGTTTGCTTGCACGCAGCTGATCCAGGATGAACTTCAGTTAGACGCCCAGTTGTCCCATATGGTCCCCCAAGCCAGGGGTGATTTCTGAGTGCATATCCAGGAGTAACCCCTGAGTGTCACTGGTGTGGCCCAATAACCAAAAAAAAATAAAAGGTCTGAATAATAATAAAGGCCTTTATAATTTATGTATATAATGTATATACATATGTATATATAAATGTACATAATACATTTATGTATATATAATATAATTATGTATATAATGTCAGTGCCCCCAAACTAGGTCCTATTTTCACCACTACAGGTAGTACAATAGCAAAGGTATATAAACAATGAAAATTCTTGACTACCAATAGATAAATCAAATAGTTGTGTTATATAAACAATATAGAATACTATGCAGCTCTACAATAGTACAAAATCATGCAACTTGCCTCTATGTGGATGATACTGGGGGATATCATGCTGAATGAATAAAGTCAGAAAGAAAAGAATAGTTACAGAATGATCTCTTATATGTGGAACTTAAATATATACAAGGTAACAACAAATGTCCAAAGACAATGTTATGGATGAAGTAATTCATAAATTGAATTTGGGGATGAGAAAGCAGAATCTTGGGGACTTGGGAAAGGAAATTGATACACTGGTGATAGGTATGCTGTTAAAACTATGTTACTGAGAAACCATTATTAATAGTATTGTAAACCACAGAATATTAATTAAAATTATTGAAATAAATAATTTTAAGATACAGTTAAAAATACAGAGGGCGAAATGGTGGCACATGCCTTAAGGCATCTGCCTTGGGTGCTCTACCATAGTTCCATATCCCAAGCCAGGAGCATCTCTTTGCGCATAGCCAGGAGTAACCCCTAAGAGCCACAGGATGTGGCCCAAAACAAACAAACAAACAAAATACATATTTTTAAAAAGACACTCCGTCTTTTTTAAGACAACCAGACAATTCAGTTGGTAAACCTATGACTCTTAAAGCATACAAAGAAGGAGAAAAGTGTGAATAGAATGCAAATCTTACAGAATGACTTCTTTCCAAAAGGAACTAACATCTAATTACATTAGAATGCTACACAGAAACATTTATAATATTATACAGTTATTTTTTCAGTAAGTACTCATAAAAGTGGTATATAATTCCAATGAGAGTGAAGTGGTTAGAAGAAAATCAACAAAGGAACAATTCAGGTACATGGTCAAGGGAGAAAAAAAGATGTTTTCATAGTCTGGGACCTGGTCTGAGCAAGGTGAAGAGTAAGAAAGTACCTGGGGTCTGCTGATGAATAACCAAAAGAATATTCTAGAATCTTCAGAACTGTTGGCACACGAAATACCAGATTAAGTACTGTAAAATATAATCTAATGTCAAATAAATTAAATTTTACAGCATGAAAAAAATGTTCTGATGATATGTGAGAAGAATCATCAGAAAACAAAAAGAGGATATGTATACAATATGATTTTTAAAACCTGTTTTCAGACTTCTTTCTTTCAGGATTACTATTCCTATTTATTTTCCTCCATTTTCTTTTTTTATCTCCATTCATGAATCAGGCCAACTCCACAGCTATTTCTTACCTCCCAATACCACTATCCAGCCTATGTCAGGATAATTTAATTGTTGCTTGTCATGCAGTATTATCCCATATTTTCTGATCCATTTTGACATTGCAAAATAATTTTTAAAAATGTAATGTTCTTTAATTCTGATTTTCAGTAGCTAAGTGAGTTTAACTGGCATGAAAGTGAGTTTCAACAAATGCTAAGTGAAGGAAAGAAGCCCCAGAAGAATGGATGAAAGCTGGATCAGTAGTTTCTGAAACTGCCTATACCAGGGGGCTTATATATGTGGCATCTCTTAAAATTTCAATGCTCAAGTGTTTTTATTTCAAGAACATACTATCTCTAGAGATGGAATATAGATATTTGTATTTTAAAATTACCCAAAATGATGTTAATATATGTTATAGGCAAATATTTAAACAAAAAATTTTATTTGTTATGACAATTAAATGTAAGTTAGCTTACTTACCACTGTAAAGTAGTCACTTATGCATTAAACTAAAAAATATCCATTTTATCATAATATATGTTTAAAATATAGTGGAACATATTGGCAGTATTAATTTTTTTTCAAATTTGATAGATTGTTTCTAATAAATAACTCATCATCATGTCCTGTGTTTACCCTAAATAACAGCTGACTAAATATTTTTACATATCTCATAAATATTTATATATTTAGTATATATGTTTTATGTAAGTTTATATGTTTAGTCAGTTCAAATAATACATAGAGAGAGAGCTGCAAACTATCTCATCAATAATAAACATTAGGTTGATGTGGGCACATAGACTAAAGGCTAAAGGGGATGGTCTTGGTGAACAACTAAGTGAAACTTGGATAAATCATATGTGTATAAAGTTTACAAATTTTTATGGAAAAATTTTTGTATCTAGATGATCATACAATTTGCTTTAATCTGGTAGGAACTGGAAGATATCATGTTGAGTAAAGTAAGCCAAAATAAAGACAGAGGAAAATATCACTTCTCTGTGGTGTATAGATTAACTAGATGAGAAATTGTAATGTAATAAAGTAATATAGTAATGTAATGTAGTAATGTAATGTATTAAAATGCCCCCAAAGTTTAGAGGAGGACAGAGATGGGAAGAAATTAAGACAGTAAAGAACATGAAAAAAGAACATAATGGGGAAACATGGGCTGGAGAATCAGTTATATTAGTGATGTGGGATATTGGTATAGTAGAAATCCAAAGCATATACTTAGAAAACATAAAAATAAAAAACAAAAAATATGAAATCTAAACTGCAAGCACAAATGTTTGTAATGTTCCTGTCAAGATGGTAATCAAGGGATGGGACTCAGGGGTGGAAGGTAGGGGAAAATAGGAGCACTGGTGATGGAAATTGATGCTGGTGGTGAAATTGGTGTTAAAATATTATATGCTTAAAACTTAGCTATTAATAACTTTGTAAATATTTTCACTAAAATTTAATAAATAAAATACATTAGGTCTTCTTTATACTCATAAATATACTATTTTTCTAATTCTACTCTGCTTAAGAGAGTATTCAATACATGACTTCAAAATATGTAATTTTATATTGTATTACAAGTGATGGGAAGAAAATTCATGCAGATTCTATCTGAGCTAGAAACTTGTGCTGAGTTCTGCATACTAGCGATGGCATGAACTAATTTCCTGCCACAGATGTTCACAAAAGAATTCTAAGACAGGAGTCAGAGAGATAGTACGAGGAATAAGGTCTATGCCTTGCATGCAGCTGGTCCTGATTTAGTCCCTTAAACTACATAACCTCCTTTATTTTCAGGTGTGGCCCTGGGTGTCCTCAGCACTGTTGAAGTGCCCTTTTGCACTTCAGGGTCACAGAGCACCACAACCCTGGACTTCCACATTAAACCACAGGCCTGGTTAACTTCAGATAAAATACTTAGAAGTCCCCCACATACTAAAAGTCTGTATTTTATTTGATTTGGGGACCACACTAGCTGTGTTTAGTGCTTACTCCTGTTCTGTATTCAAATATCAATACTGGTGGTGCTTTTGGGGCCATATTAAACTCTGGGAATGGAACCAGAGTTGGCCACATGCAAGAGAAATACCTTACCTTGTATACTAACTCTCAGCCTTTTCAAATCTCTAATTATCAACACCACTAGGTATGTCCCCAAAAAAACAAGTCAGGGGCCATATTGATAGCATAGTGTATAGTGCATTTGCCTTACACGCGGTTGACCCAACTTAGATCCCCAAGCCTGCCAAGAGAAATTTCTGAGCTCAGAACCAGGAGAAACCACTGAATGCCACCAGGTGTTGTCCCATAAACAAACAAAAAGTCTTGGTAGGAGCTGAAGCATTAGTACAAAGGACAGGGTATTTCTCTTGCATGTGGCTGACCTGCATTTGATCCCCAGAACCCCTTAGGGTCTCCTGAGCCTGCCATGAGTCAACTCTGAGCACAGAGCCAGAAATAAGCCCTGAGTAGTATCAGGTATGGCTCTAAAACAAAAATAAACAAATATAATTTTTCATAAAATATAAAAATTAATTCAAAAAATTATGTAACAATATGTACCCGTGTATATGTTTAATACATATACATAAACTACACATATGCATGTATGTAAATATTAAAAGCACTACTTGTAAAATAATTCTAAATTATTTATATATGATTTTAAAACTGCAGAAATCAATTTAGGCTTATTATATTAAACATATAACACTACTTCCTTTTCAAGGTTAAAAGATGTAATATATGCCTTGAATGTGTAAGTGAATTTATTCCCAGGTACAGATCACATTCCACTCCTCAAGAACTCTCAGATATTGCTCTGGTGGTGCACTGGGCACCAATGAGATAGCTTTGAGCACTGAATCAGGCCTACTCTGCAACAGAGGCTGTGTATCACCTAGAGTGGCTCCAAGACACCTGAACTGCTAAGGAGGCACCCCATTTCCTCCAAAAGAACAAGTTGTCTTTCTTCTTATCATTAATTTACTATGTAATTCTACTAAATGTTCACGTTTATTTTCAGTACATATATTTTTATTCTATAGTGGCAAGCTTATTTAAATCCCCCCAAGTAATATCACACTTGGTGTTTCCTGGTCAATGTAAAGATATCTTTTAAAGTGTTTTGATTATTTTCTTATTATAAACTTGAAAGGTATTTTTATATTTAGTATCTTATAAAGAGATCTGAAAAATAGTTCCTCCAAACAAGGTCACATTTGTGGAGTTAATTTTATCTTCTGCTTATTAAGCACACATTTCTTCCATTGTTAATGTCAGATACATTTTAAAGCACTCTTAGATCATTTTTAAGTGATAGATAATAAAATTTTCCATGTAGTCACCTTTCCAAAATAATATTTTGGACAATCTAATAACAAATTGTGAAATCAGCTGTCTCATGAGCTAATATTCTAAAGGATACAATTTAGAAATTGCTACTAATTAAAAATTATTAGACTATGATCTGACAAGTTTATAAAACTGAGTTAGTATTTTGCCATATGTAATATGTTGAGAAGACTGTAAAGAAATGGCACAAAAAATCAACTTAAATGATAATTACCATAGTTTATCTAGAAAAATATCTTAGAACTTTTAGATAATAAGTACTTTTCTACTGTTTATTATTTTTACTATCATTATCATACAGAATACTACAAAAATTCTTGTCTATTTTTATTTAGGGTGATATGAATTTTCTAAAATTGAATGTAAATGGATGGTAACAAATAATATTGATTGCCAGAATCTTAAGAAACATTTTTTAATATCAGCTTTTTTTAGATCTATTTTTCCTGGTGACTAATACCATTCTAACTAACCATCTGGGCAACACTCAAACTGATTTAACTAGGTCATATGCTTCAGATTTTGATTTAGGTGCAAATCATGAATGTATTCACAACTCTTCAGAAAAAAATAGGAACGGTAGTCCAAATATGGAGCAATATAGGTCTGGAAATACTTAAGATGCAGAATACTAGACCCAGAGCATAGGCCCAGAGTTACCTAGGAAAAGGCCTCAAGACTAACAGAACAAAGACCATGTCTCTAAAGCCTTCTCCAGATTTGCCCACAAACACCAGAAGTTAAGTCTGAAGAAGCAGCTTCCCTGTACCAGAGAAGTCAAGATCTCAGGGATGGCTCTGATTCTGTTGGCTGTTTCTCAGCCTTGAATATGTGTTTCTTTTTGCTTCTTTTCTGTTTCAGTTTTGTTCTGGGGCCACCCCCAGTTGTGTTGACTATCTCTTCTGCCCCTAGAACTCTACCTGTTATATTATTGTTCTGACTCTTCATTTCAACCTTCTTAACTAATATATACATAAACATTCATGGGGAGTAGCCAACTGTAGTGTGTGGTATTTCAAAAGTGTGCTACAAGAAACCAGTTGTTTGGAACCTTTAAAACCTTACATCACAAAATAAAAAATACCATAATAAGTGAGTATATTCACATCACAAAATAAATATATTGAGGTAACTGAGATCTCAGAGGTTTCTTCAGTTTCCTTAAATAATAGTTTGTTTAAATAATTCCTTAATAATTATTTTGCCAGGGCTGGAGAAATAGTACAGCAGTAGAGCATTTGCCTTGCATATAGCCAACCCAGGATGGACTCAAAACCTAGCATTCCATATGGTCCATAGAGCCTGCTAGGAGTGATTTATGAGAACACAGCCAGGAGTAACCCCTGAGCATTGCCAGGAGTGAGCCAAAAACCAAAAAAAAAAAAAAAATGTTTTTTGCCAAGTTAAGACTAGATGTGAATTGGCCTGATAGATACTTTGGTCCTTTGTTTTTCCTCCACATGAAAATACGCTATACTTTTAATTTTATATTTTAAACATTATGATGTATCATATTACATATAATATAGTTAAATAAATATTATTTATTTTATTTGCATGTAATAAATTATTATGATGTTATGAATATTATAGCAATGATATTAAACATTATTAATTAAAAGATTTGTAGAATGATTCATTTGGATATTTGGGTCAATTTACAAACATGATTCATTTGGAAAATGCAATCCATGCTACAACTGAGATATATAAATACTGAGATAACCCCTAGATTCCAACCTCAGAAAAGAACACTCATTTGGCTTTTTATGTTGGAAGTTTAAAGCTATTATGCTTCTGTATATGTTTTAATGCACATCCACTATTAATATGAGTGAAACTGGGTCACTGACATGTGAGCAGGGAATAGCTATTAGCATAACCCCTAATTGGAATCCTATGTGTCTTTTTGTTGGCATAGCTTCTTTCTGGGCTTAATGGGTGCTGTCATATGAAATTGCAATTTATACAATTTATATGAAATGCAATCTAAACAATATTAATATATATAAATATAACATGTTTCAGAGATAGAATAATAAATTTACTACACTAAGGAAACTCTCAGTACCAGGAAAGAAGAGTAAAGGTGAATAGAAGTTATGGCAAATTTGTTCGTGGATGTTTTGATTTATAATAAGTCAGCCCAGATTCTCCATTTATATGTTACTTGTAAGTATACATATGCATGCATAATATTATATAGTAAAGAATATACATAAATATATGCAAATGTCATGTGAAGTATATGGGAGCATATATAATATGTGAACATATATGTCTATAAACTTATAGCATTATGAATAACAATATCTGTGAGTATATATGAATATTTTTATAGGTAGCACTAGCCATACTACTATAGTATTATTCAGAGGACTTAGCAGATAGATATCAGAGAAAGCATATCTAATTATGCAAAGAAGCATCATACTTGAGAACTTCAATTTTCTTCTCCATTTTCCAAGGCTTGCATTTAACAGTAGCAATCATCTGTCTATTCTCATCTAACTCTGCCTTCAATCTTTCCAGTTCCTCTTCATCAATTTCTTCTTCTTCTTCCCTTTAAAGAGGAAAAAATAATAAAGTTTTGCTTGACTTAAAGAAAAATTCTATTCAACTTAAAGAACTTTCAAATATAATATATGTGCATATTTCTTGCCTATTCATAGTAGATGCTAATTTTAAATGTTATGAGAGCTAATATTTTATTACTGATGCAGGATTTCTGGACTTACTATAACTTTAGGCAATAGGGTTTACATTCTGATCTTCTGAAACTAGGCTGCTCATTTATGTACACAGCTTCAAGTTCTTAGAGCCAGAAAACCTGTAGAAAGGTAACTGATTTATCAACATATTCCATTGCTTCTTTCTTCCTTTCAATAACTTTCACCCGATTCTGCATTTCATTTTTGAAGTTTATTTTCAATCAGGATAGTAAATTAAAGATGAAAATGGCTTTGAAGTGTTCTTTCTTACCAGTATTATTTAGCCTTGTTTGAGAAAAACTGATTAGGGAGACATTTTTAATCTATTTCTCAAAGATAACTTAATCTGTTAATTAAAGCCAAAGGAAATGAATAAAATTCAACTTGAAGTATATTTGATGGGGGAAAATTCAAGAATTCTTTGAAGACAACTTGAAAAGACTTTAAGTTTTTACTGAATAGGGCCAGAGAGATACTGTATAAATAAATAAGATAGATATTCTTTGTATTGCCAGTATTGCAAAAATAGTGTTCAGAAAGCACCCTCCCCTAATGAAACATGAGCAACATGATTTAAAATCAAGAACTGTACCACAATATTGTAGAGCCTTTTCAATTTGCTACCCACTGTGTGTTTACAGGGTATGCTAAACACTGTCGCTCCTCTCACACCCTACCCAGAGCATGGTGGATCTAGCTTGCCAAAATATGCACATCTTCCTATCATCTCAAAATAACTCATAATACTTACATGTAGGTACTTTAAAATTTTGTTTTACTGCTTGGAGGGAGAGTAAAGTGGGTATGGTGTTTGCCTTACAAGCAGGTTCAGCAGCCCAGGCAGCCCTAAGTCCTGAGCATAACTGGTTTTAGCCTTCAAACAAACACAAACCCTCTTAAAGTTTCTGTAAAGGTTGCTGCCAGAGAAATGAGGTTTTGTGTACAGTAAAAACCAGTCTGGAACCTAAAACAGTTCAAGAGCATAAAGATCTTGAAACAAAGGCCCCTCTCAAGAACCAGAAAAGCCTTTGTAGTGCAAAATTTTAGGCCAAGAGCTTGAATGGATTCATGAATGCAGAAATCTGGGATTCCAGAGAGGGGAGGGACCAGGAATGTAAAGACTCCTGGTATTGCACAAAAGGGATTGCCAGAAGTTAATTTTTTTTCCTCTAGAAAAAGTTCTACTAACTCCTACTTCCATAAAGAATTCCGGACCCAGACAACTATGAAAAATACTCATCGAAACCCCCCTCATAGCATTTCTGAACTCTCTCCACTTGGAATAAGCCCTCATTCTGAACTCTTGAGTACACTCTTTCTCTTCCCAATTTTCCAAATAAATTCACCTTCCTTCACTAGTTATCCTCTTTTGAAGTTCTCTTTTTTTGTACATCAGGATAGACCTAGAAATCCTGGGTAATAGGATGTTTGCACATTACTGATCTGGGACGGTTTGATTCCTGGCACTCCATATGGTCCCCCGAGCTTGGCTGGAGCGATTTTCTGAGAGCAGAACCAGGAATAACCCCTGAGCACAGCCGGATGTGGCCAAAACAAAACAAAACAAAACAACAACAAAAACAAACAAACAAACAAAAAGAAAACCTGGATAGAATATAGGACTCTCTTTTCTGCAAAGAGCAATTCCTCACTTCAGCCTGAGTTCCATGCCTCCTAGAATGGCAGGAATCATGTTCAATACCAGGCAGAACAAAGGTGAATCAAGTGCAGCTTGGTATTGGTGAAACATAAAGTCTATACCATGCTGGAACTTAAAGTTGACTTTCATCAGTTCTATATTTCCCCAGGGCACTTCCCCAGGTGAACAGGATGGATAGAGAAGAAGGCCACTGACTCCCTTTGAGGGGTCCTAGGTTCTGAACAAGGAAGGACACAATTTTGTAAAGACCACATGGCAGGCTTTTCTTGGGTTTTGAACAAGGAGAGACATCATTTTGTACCATTTTGTAAGAACCATCTGGTAGGTTTCCTCAAACCTATTTCCATGAACACTGCCCCAAGCTAGCTGGTCATACCAGGTAGCCTATCAGGGAAGGACACAAGGCAGAGTAGGAAGGTATCCCTAGACAACAGCCAATCATCTTAAAAATTATCAGAAGCTAGAAAAGGATGAACCCCGCCCAAGGTCATGAATAGGATTATATAGGGAGGTTCTAGCTTTTTAGATGATCTTTAAAATGTGTCATAGACAGATTAAAGTCTTCTTCAGCTTTACTCCAGATGCATGGTCTTGTCCTTCGACTCTGGACCCTAACACCTTCCAAAGTCACCATCTCTCTTTTCTCTCCTTTGCATTATCATATACAGCATAATACAAACATTTATTTTATATGCAAATTTTCAGTTTCCAGAAAACCTTATTTAACATATTTAAGCCTTATTTAAACACATTTTTCTTCTAATTTAAATGAAGTACCTTACATGTTTCACCATCCAAATTCTGTAACATTTTACCCTCAAAATTCTTTAAATGTCCTCAATAGACCTTTTGGATTATACTTATCTCATAAGAACAATATTCTCTTCTCTGAAATTCTAAATATGGTAGATACTCCTTTGAAAAACATGTACTGTTCTGTTTTATAATAATTTAAATAGATTAACTATGTTTACTTCTAGAGATGAATATAATCTTGCATCATAAAATGTTTTCATATATTTACTTTCACAGGAAACCAAGATAAACATTATTATATGTATATTAATTGTATATTACATATACAGAATTTTCCTCAGTGACAGGAAACCTATGCTTGAACTATACTACCTACCCCAATAAATATCCACCAAGATGAATATATATAGGAATTCATTTAATTTAAACTGGTACCTTCCTACAAAGTTATTTTCAAATACCTTTTCTTAATTGCTAATTGTGCTCTGAGGATCATACTGTGTTGCCAGATATTTCTGCTGTCATTGTTGTTTCAAATATTCAGGTAATAAAATACTATCACTAGCCTCTAGAAAAAAACTGCTTTTCTAGTGCCATTGAAATAAAATGCTAACAACACTAAAGAGATACAGCATAGATATATTTCATCTTGCAAAATAGGGGAATAATCTATAGATAAATGGCTTCACAGATTAAGAAAACTTATTTATACAATACTTACTAAGAAAAAGAAGTTATACTAGGCTAGATTTCTCATTGTTAAGAGCATATAGCTTAAATACATACATTAAACTGGGTCATGGAAAGCCTATAATAATATTAGAAATCATCCAAAATATTTAACAAAGATATTTTTAACTGTTCCCAACGATATTAGCATTAAGTCAAGGTTTTGTTCGTGTCCAGTGTTTGCCAGTGCAAGAATTCCCTCAGGTGTTTTGCTTAAATATTTAAATAAAAAAAGATCATGAATTAATTAACCTAAGTGAAACTTCCCTGATTTGCCTGTTTCTCAAATATATTTGCAAATATATTATTCTGTTTTAGAAAGTTTTATTTATGTTTAAAATAAATAGAAATTGATTACACAATAATGATCCAAACTAATTATCACAAAATTTTGATACTGTTGTACAACTGTTGGTAGCAATAATATAATTTGCAAATCATATGGAACAAAAACTGCATTTTAACTAAGTATGATTATAAGTTATCATTAATTATAATTAATAATTAATAATAATTAATATATTATTAATTAATATAATTAATTAATATTAATTAATTAATAATTAATTAATTAATATAATTAATTAATATTAATATATTAATATAAATAATAATTATAATAATTAATAATAATTAATTAATTATAAGTTAACTAAGTATGATTATAAGTATATTATAAGAATGGTAAAATGGTAGTCAGGAGTGCCAATGGATTTCTCTGACTCAGCATGAAATGGTGACCAATAAGGACAGACACTATTATTGTCGTGTATCTATTTTCCAAGATGATTCTCTTATTCAGATACCCTCATGCTTGTTTCATTTCTATATTTTTTAGGAGGAAATGTGAGCTCTGACTCTAAATTTAATTCTGTGGCCAGGTGTTAGAATTGGTGGTTCCCCAAAGACCATATGCAGTGCCAGAGCAGCATAAAGTGCTATATCTGGGTAATATCTCTTGATGACAAAGATCCCATGCCTACGGGCTCTTTTCTAGAGGTTGAGCAAGTAGAACAAGCAGAAAATATTTTGTTATCACCTTTAAGAAGACCTTCCTGAAGTTTCTGTGGAAAGGACATTAAATTCTAAAACAGAATCTAAAACACATATATATCATCATGAGGACCTTTAAGTTTTGCTAACAAGAAATATGACTGAAATAAACCAATAACAATCATAATATAAAAATATATTGCATTTTGTTATCAAAAGCAGCAATGCATGAAGATAATTAAAAAGTTAAAATCAAAGTTAAAAATTAATGAAGGTGTGTTGAAACTTGGAGAAAGGAGGTGAGTGTAGAGAACAATGGAGAAAAAAGCTAAGAGAACTTAAAAATAAATTCTTAAACCAAAATATAAGGAAGTTTGAGTTTGCGTTGCTCTTTTACTGAAATAATGTATCAACTAATAATGCTAAGGAGAAATGTTCAGCATCATATAAGAAGGAAAATATTGTATTATCTACTGTAGCGTGTCATTTTGGAGGTATCCAAAAGAATTGATCTTTTTTGTGTGTGTCTGTTTATTTTGTTTTCTTTTGTCCTGGGCTTTTATGCTCAGATTTAACTACTGACTCTGAGCTCAGGAGTTACACCTGGTGATGCTTGGGGTTTTTATGGAATTCTGGAGATGGAACCAGGGACAGGCACATGCAAAACAAATGCTGTACCTACTGTAGTAATCATTCCAGTCCCGTGTTGGTCTTTAAAAAAAAAAAAACCCTGGGATGCCAGGGCTGGCCATGGGCAAGACAAACAACCTTGTTGGCCATGGGCAAGACAAACTTCATTGTCCAAACACTCTGGTCCCAGAGCTGCTCATTATAGAAGCGCCAGGAGTGTCTTGGAGGTTACCCCTTTATTGGAGATGATGATGTGGCCTCACCTCCTGAAACTGCACAGAAACTGCTTTCTTCAGTCCTTACCAAGGACTTTAGTTTGATGTGTTTTACATGCAAAGGTTTCCACCTGTTACTTTTTGCAAAGTTCCATAAAGCAAATATCATACAGATATTTTCCTAAGCATCATTAATATACTATTTGATCCAAAATCAGCACAAGCATGAAATTGGGAGATGCAATTTTTTTAAAGAAAAAAAGGAAATAAAAATCTTAACTTTTATATAAGAAGCATTTTCTTTTGCCGTGTAAAGCATCTTCTGGGTAAGCTAATCATAATTGACATTTTTTTTCATAATTAACATTTTTGGTATTGAATGCTCTATGCATGTTGAATTGAATTGAATTGAATGCTCTGTCCCATGTTGGCCTTTGTATTATTATTTTGTTATTGTAGTTGTTTGAAGCCACATCCAGCAATATCCAGGACTACTCCAAGCTCTATGCTCACATATCATTTATGGTGCTGTTTAGGGAACCTTATGGGATCCTGAGGATGGAATCTAGATTAGCCACATGTAAATCAAGTGCAATACCTGCTGTACTATTGCTCCAGTTCCATGATAGTCTTAAAAAAAAAAGAATATTCCTTTAAATAAGAAGATAATTCAAAATGGTGGAGCAATATCTGGCATTTTCAAGGCCATGATTTCAATTCCCTTAATTGTATGGCTGAAGCATCACTGGAGAGGCCCTGACTGACCTCCCAGTTGCTGAACTCAAGCATCAAGCTATCAGACCCATATATCACAGTGATGACCTTAGAAGCCCACACAACTGCTAGGTGGAAGTGCCTATAAAACGCAACTGTAAGAACCAATACTTTCTTTCTTATTGAGTTTTGGGCTTTGAGACTTATACACTATTCCTGTATCTGTCATTGGGGATTTCTCCTGGCACTGCTCAGGGAAACTTGCAGTGCTGAAAATTGAACCTGACCTCCTGCATACAAAACATGCACACTCAGCCAATAACTGTTCTTAATAAACATGAATTGCAATTGGAATTAGATATGGCTTTTCAAGCTTTGTTCTATATAACAGGGCTAAAGAGATAGTACAGTGATCGGATGCTTGCCTTGCATACAGCTGACATTTTTTATGGGTCCCTGAGAACTGCCAGGAGTAAGTCCTGACTGCAGAACCAAGAGTTACCTCTGAGTACCACTAGTAATTTCTAAGTTCAAAAGCAGAAGTTATTACCCCTGAGAATGACTCCTGAGCATCACCACAAAATTGGTTTAAAATAATTCTATATGATAACAATATATAGAGTTGATGAGATAACTTTAACATATATGATAATTTGGAAGCTGGAATGTAAGCACTGGGGGGAGGGCATTTGCCTCGCATGTGGTTAACCCATGTTTCATCTTGATATCCCATAGGGTCTCTCAAGCCTACCAAGAGTAATTTATGAACCCAGAGTCAGGAGTAACCCCTGATTGCTACTGGATATGCCCTACAACCAAAAAATAAAATGCATATATTTATGACAATTTAATCTTTCCTAAGGGCATATATAGTCCTTTCTTAATAGTCATATAAAATTATATTTTAATATTAAAATATATTTGACTAAGTAGAATAAAATGGTATTATAATATATACAGATATATATATATATATTGGTTTTTGGGTGACACCCGGCAGCACTCAGGGGTTACTCCTAGCTCTATGCTCAGAAATCGCTCCTGGCAGGCTCAGGGGACCATATGGGATGCCGGGATTTGAACCATCGACCTTCTGATTGCACGGCAAATGCCTTAGCTTCATGCTATCTCTCTGGCCCCATGGTATTATAAATTAAAAACAAAACAAATTATCAATTTGAAAGTTAAATATGCCTAACAAGAAAGATCTTTTAGCATCAGGTACTTTTGACTTTTTGAGCAGGGAGTAGGGTGAAAATGGAGGGGTCATACCTGGTGAGGCTCAGGGTTACTTATATTTTTATTACTGGTTTATTACTGGTTACACTCAGGAATTATCGTGGCAATGTTTGGGGACCATCTGGGATGGTAGAGATTGAACCTGGTCAGCCATGTGTAAGGCAACTGGGGTGGTAGTACTTTCTTTAACTCATCCCAGCTATTTTCGAATGAGTGACAACTTTCATTTATCAATATTAACTTACGCTCCTCTCCTCAATCTCCTCCTTCTCTCTTTTTCTCTTGCCTTCCTTGTTTCTTCATCCTCTGGTTCAGGTATTGGATCATCTTCACTGATAACATCCCTGGTCCGTTTCCTCTTTGGTCTCAAACTCTCTCTTCGAGGTAGTTTATCTTCTTCTTCACCTAAATGCAGCAGTTAGTCATTTGATAAGCATATCAAAATAGCTCTCTTGCCATCACATTTAGTCCATCTGTTAAATTATCATCGTTACTTTTCTCACATCACAGTGTCTTAAAACGAGTAATATTTTGTGTTTGTTTGGGGGGGTCTTACCCAGTTGTGCTCAGAGCTTAATGTTGGCTCTGCACTCAGATTACATTTCTGGTAATAATCGGGCACCAGATGAGGTGATGGGAATCAATGCAGATTAGCATATGCAAGCTAAGCGACTTGTCTGTTGTACCATGTCTCCAGACTCTAAAATAAGTGACTTTTAAATAAGATAGTCTGTGCCTATGTTTGTTACTGTGTGAGATCTGCATATTGAATGTAATATAAATTCTACTAATTGAATAGAATGTAGAGATTCTGTATGTTGGACTGTACTTTTATCACTTGCATATATACTAATTAAATCTCAAAATTAGTTATATATTACACATATATAATAGTACAACTCCATAAGGTAAGAGAATATTGCTCCTAAATTTATCACTTGCCACAGAAAACATATCCCAATGGCTCTGTCCCTACTTACTTGAACTTTCCTCAGTATCATCTTCTTTTTCCTCAACTTGAATTTGTACTGTAAAGAAAGAAAAAGATAACAATTCTATAACTGAGCAGCTGGTTTAAACTGTGACTTTTTCATCAATAAATTTTGTAGTGGTGGTACACAACACAATGAAATATTATGCAGCCATCAGAAGAGATGAAGTCATGAAATTCTTCTATACATTGATGTACATGATATCTATTATGCTGAGTGAAGTAAGTCAGAGGGATAGAGATAGACACAGAAGAGTCTCACTCATCTATGAGTTTTAAGAAAAATCGGGCCCGGAGAGATAGCACAGCGCTGTTTGCCTTGCAAGCAGCCGACCCAGGACCAAAGGTGGTTGTTTCGAATCCCGGTGTCCCATATGGTCCCCCGTGCCTGCCAGGAGCTATTTCTGAGCAGACAGCCAGGAGTAACCCCTGAGCAATGCCAGGTGTGTCCCAAAAACCAAAAAAATTTTAAAAAATAAAAAGAAAAATAAAAGACATTGAAATAATTCCCTGAAATGAAGGTAAGAGCTCACAACGAAGACTGATGAGTGGAGTGAGAGAAATAACTACACTGAGAACTATCATAACAATGTCAGTGAGTGAGGGATGTAGAAAGCCTGTCTCAAATACAGGCAGGGGGTGGAGGAGAAAGGAGATTTGGGCATTGGTTATGGGAAGGTTGCATTCATACAGGGGGTGTTCTTTTTTTTATGACTGAAACCCAACTACAATCACAATGTACCACAGTGTTAAAATAAAGATACTATTAAAAATTGTGTGATGCAGTTAATAAAAATATTTCAATAAGCCTGTTAAAATGACAGTGTTTATTAAAGATATACAGTTTCAGTATCTTATACAATGTTGAACAAAGATTTATCTGCTCTGTCTTTGAGGAATAGCAAAACATATCAGTTATAAACCTGTCAGTTCAATTCAAAATAACTTCAACTAAAAAAAATTGTATTGCAATAGGTTGACTTAAAGTTTATCAGGTTATTTTATTCTATAACAAATTGAAGTACTAGTAAAGTTATGTCTAAATTATTAATTCAGCTACTAGAAACAAATTAATATAAATTCATAAATTTTATTCTAAAGATTACCTAGCATCGGGGCCGGGCGGTGGCGCTAAAGGTAAGGTGCGCCTGCCTTGCTTGCGGTAGCCTTGGACGGACCGCGGTTCGATCCCCCGTGTCCCATATGGTCCCCCAAGCCAGGAGCAACTTCTGAGCGCATAGCCAGGAGTAACCCCTGAGCGTTACCGGGTGTGGCCCAAAAACCAAAAAAAAAAAAAAAAAAAAAAGATTACCTAGCATCAAAAATTTTAATAATGTATAAGGTTAAAAATTTTATTTTTTAATTTTTTTAATTTTAATTAGTATTATTTTTTCTTATTTTTATTTTTTATTACTATTTCTTAATTTTAATTAGTAATTTTAGTAGGCAGTATACAGATACAGACTAAATTTTATAGCATATAATTGATTTTGATAATATAAAAATAGTTGATTTTATTATTCTTTCATGACAATAATAGTTTTTCTATTTATGCCTTACCCCCTATTTAGATATTATTTTATTTTTAATTATACACCATCTTTATATGAAAAATTTAAAAAATGTCTAAAGCACAGTTTTATGAGGAAAAAATCTTAATTGCAGATTTTCTTCTTGTTAACTAGTGTTCATTCATGAGAGGTTTATACTAGAGAAAATGTCTGTTACTCACCCTGATAAAAACTATAGTTAAAATTTTAAGTTTCGATAACTTTAATAATATTTATATATAAAATATATAACATATAACATATATTTATAATATTTTAAAATATTTAATTTAAGGTACATGAGTATAAGTTTTTGCTGCTATAAACAGAAAATAACCTTTAAATTTGTTTCTACTGACAAGCAATGGTTCAGATTCAAAACATGACAGGCACATGGAAAAAGCAAATATAATAAAAGTTTAAATTCCATTTACAAAGAAAATTATTGAAAAGCACTTTTGCCTTTTAAAATTTGCATAAAATGTCCAGAATATGCAAAAGTATTACTATTTGGCATCAGCTAAGCTATGTGAAAATAAGTGTTCTTTTGTTAAAAGTGGACATATGACTTCTGTGTTAACTGTAATTAGATCTGCACAGACAAAGCTTTTTATGTTCCTACTAAGTGTTCAAAATGGTGAAGGCAGGCTCTTCTAAGAAGTTATTTTACATTCTGCATTCAACATACACAATAGTCTACATTCAACAATATATCATGGTCTTTTATTTGCTCTGAATGTTGCCATAAAGCTTCTTCAAAGAAATCCCAAGGAAGAAACTTCAATAATCTAAAATTAGCCTAGAACTTGGTCTAAACAGTGTTTAAATTAAACAGTTGACACACAGCTTATTCTTTAACATAGTCAAATAAGTCTTAAACATTGACACAAAATATTATACTGACTTGTAATAATCAACTAGACAAGATAAAATAGTTTATAAAAATAAACATAAGAAAATGTTTAGAAAGGATCAACTAAAAACACTGGGATGAAATGGTTCCACTATTTTTATTTTATGTTATTATGAAAGAAGTCAAGAAACAAAAAACATAGCCTCAGGTAGTCAGGGTAGTTATAAACCTGCTGAGTGAAATAAGTCAGAGGGAGAGATATAGACACAGAAGAGTCTCACTCATCTATAGGGTTTTAAGAAAAATAAAAGACATTGAAATATTTCCCAGAGACGAGGGTAAGAAGGACCAGCTCAAGATATGAAGCTCACCATGAGGAGTGGTGAGTACAGTTAGAGAAATAACTACACTGAGAACTATCATAACAATGTCTGTGAGTGAGAAATGTAGAAAGCCTGTCTCGAATACAGGCAGGGGGTGGGGGGAAAGAGATTAGAGCATTGATGATGGGAAGGTTGCACTCATGAAAGGGGTGCATCATCAAAAAGCAAACTTATAAATGACCATTAAGTAAAATCTAAAATATAGAAAGAGAAATAGCTCATAATTGCAAGTACAGAAGGAAGAGATATCTGGTTTCTAAGTGATGTAAAGGTAAATATTGCTAAGTAGACTGTTCCTCATCTTTTGAGCTGACTTTTTAACAGTGAAGATGGTCTATTATTATTGTTATTTTCTTTAGCTGCTTTCTTTATTCAACATTTTTTGTCTGAGAGTTAAGTAAGGGTCACTGAGCACTTTCATTTTAGTCAATGTGATATTAATTGGTTTGTCCTTGATTCAAACCTTAGTAAAGGCGTCAGCAGCACAGAAACTAAACAACTAAATTAGGACAAAATCTAAGATTCAAATGGCTGGAGAGAAAGTACATTGGGTAGGATGCTTGCTCTGCATGTAGACAACACAGGTTCAGTTCCTGACATTGTGAATAGTCTCATAAGCACCACAAGCAGTAATTTCTGGGCACAAATTCAGGAGTAATCTCTGATTATATTATTATTATGGCCCATAAAGAGAAACAAAGAAAGATGTACATTGGTTTCCTGATTCCCTTCTTGAGGCTGCAAAGGGAGACCCCCAGCAAACTTAATTCCAGCAATGTAGGCTGTCCACACCTACAAAGGGTGGTGCCAGAGGAGCATGACTGTTCCACTTCAGCGCTATGCTCATATTCGAGCTAATGAACTTCACCGTTACACATAGAAAAGCCCACACTACAAGCTAGACAATGGTGAAACAACACAGGCCAAGTCCATTCATAGAGAATGAATATAGCAGCTTTGATGATTCCCCAAAAAAAGCCAATCACCTAGTTTGCCTTTCAGATAAGGAGTTTAGAAAAGAAATATGGAGGATGCTGATACAACTCAAAAAAAGCATAGATTGAGTTAAATGAAACACAAATAAGAATCAAGAAGGTATAAAGATATAAATCAGAAAGTTTCAAACTGAAATAACAGGTCTAAAAAACTCAGTAGATAAAATGAAAACCTCAGTGAAGCCTCTCCAACAGAGTAACAGCACTGAGGACAGAATCAGTGAGCTGGAAGATGAGATACATTACAACTCCAAACAACAGAAGAGATTGGAAAAGAACCTTAAAGCAAATGATCAGACAATAAAAAAATACTCAAAGAATGCAAACAGATGAAAATAGAAGTCTTTGATAAACTCAACAGATACAACATAAGACTCACTGGAGTCCCAGAGACACAGGAAGAAAATCCATTGGACAAATCAGTAGTTAAGGACATCATTGCAGAGAAATTTCCAGAGCTAAATACTGTGTACATCCAAATTCTGCATGCCTAATGAGTACCTACTAGAAGAAACCAAAAAAAAAAGCACCCCAAGACACAAAGCACCCATAGTCAACCCTAGGCCCAATGAAGAATCCAAGAAATAACGATAGAATACTGAAAGCAACAAGATAAAAAAGAAAAATTACATTCAAAGGAGAATCCTTAATATTTACAGCAGACCTGTAATATGAAATCCTCAAGGCCAGAAGGCATTGGTGGGATATAGTGATAAAACTCAACAAAATGAATGTTCTGCCTAGAATACTGCATCCATCCAGACTCACTTTCAGATTTGAAAGAAGTATACATAGATTCACAGATAAACAACAGCTTAGAAACTTTACAGACTCAAAACCATCCTTAAAAGAAAAACTAAAAGGTCTACTTTAAGGCAAAACAAATAGACACACCAAACATCTACACAAAGATGACTCTAAATCCCATGACAGTTTTCTCTCTGAATGTCAATAGACTAAATGCACTAGTTGAGAGACACAGAGTGGCAAAATGGATCATAAGCTGAATCCAACAATATGCTCCCTACAAGAAACACATCTGAATAGTCAGAACAAACATTGACTCAAAATCAAAGGTTGGAGGAAAATTATCCAATTAAGCAACTTCCTTAAGAAAGCTGGAACAGCTATATTGGTATATGATAACATAAACTTCAGACTCAGAAAAGTTATAAGGGACAAATATGGACATTTTGTACTAATCAAGGGATATGTACAACAGGAAGAAATCACATTCCTAAACATATACAAACTCATAGAGAGACCAGCAAAATATTTAATAAAATTGTTGGCAAATCTGAAAGAAGACATCAATGGCAACACAATACTAGTGGGAGACCTCAAACTGCCATGTCACCCCTTTATAGGTCAACCAGGCTGAAACCCAACAAGAGTATACTATCTCTTAAAAGAGAAATGGAAGAAAACAAGAAAACCGGATACCGTTCTTCTCCATACATGGATACTCTTATGCTGAGTGAAATAAGTCAGAGAGAGAGATAGACACAGAATAGTTTCACTCATCTTTATTGTAATAATGCTCAAACACAACAGAGATGGGAGCTGGAAGAATTGGCTCTCGATGTGAAGCTCACTACATAGAGTGGTGAGTTCAGTTAGGGAGATGACTACACTATCATGACAATGTTAATGAGTAAGAGACGTAGAATGCCTGTCTCAAATACAGGCAGGGAGGGTTGGGGAGGAGGGAGATTGGTAGCATGGTGGTGGGAAGAGTGCACTGCTCAATGGGGGTGTTCTTTTTATGACTAAAACTCAACTACAATCATGTGATCATGGTGCTTAAATAAAGAAAAGAAATTTAAAAAAGACATAAATAGCCTCCTAGTAACTTTGATTTTTTTTAAATGGGGATCAGGGCCATAGCCAAGAGTGCTTTGGACTTACTCCTGGTTTCATTTTCAGAGCTCACTACTGGTGGGATCATGGTATCATATCAGGAGCTGAGGATCAAACCCTTGTCAGTCATATATACAAGGAAAGCTCCCTACCCACTGCATTTTGCTCTGGTCCACAACTTTGTTTGTTTGTTTGGTTGGTTGGTTGTTTTTTTTGTTTTGTTTTGTTTTGGTTTTTGGTTTTGGGTCACACCCTATGATGCTTAAAGATTACTCCTGGCTATACACTCAGAAATCGCTCCTGGCTCGGGGAACCGTATGGGAAACTGGGGGATCAAACCGTGTTCCATCCTAGATCAGCCACGTGCAAGGCAAACCTCTACTGCTGCTCCATCACTTTTATCCATCCACAACTTTTATCTTAGTAGGACATTGTTTAGCTTCAGAAGCAATATCAGCACTGACTCAAAGTGTCAAAAGACAAAGCTAAAAGATCCGTTAATGACAGAAGCCTGTGAAAAACTCACATATCAGAGAAGTTAAATAGGGTCAAGACAGTCCATTCTCAGAAAATATTTGACATGGCCCATGGCCATCCCTTCTCTCAGCAAAACCTAAAAGCTTATTCCCAATCATATGGCTGTTTCCCAAAGTATATTGATTATGTACTTTAAAAATAACTTTTCTGAGTAAGAAGACAGTACAGAGGTTAAGGTACATATCTGGCAAGCCCCTGACCAGGATTTGATTCCCAGAATCATCTGGTCCCATTAGCATTGATGAATATAGCCTTGCTAGCCCTGCTTACAGAATATCTCATCACCTTTAACCCAAAGTGTTGGGGCATCTAACTGTCAACACAACTGGCAGAGAATTAGTGAAAGAGATATCAGACCTCTTTTGGTAAGCCAAAAAAAAGCATCATAATAATTTTTAGAAATAGTAACAATCTCTTTTTTAGAGAATAATAGAAAAACAGTAAAAGAAGAGGAAGGGGAGACTTCCATCAAATTGTTAACATCAGTGAGCAAAACTGCATTGACATTTGCTTATTTTAGTAAGAAGAATATGAAGTAGGAGCAGATGAACTCCTAGGCAACCCAGATCCTCATTTCATGCAACTAGAGCCAGTAATTAAAACCAGTAAATGAAACAACAGCAAAATGTTACATTTCAGATGCAGTTAAACTCAGATACAGTGAATCATTCAGAAAAGAGGATGCTGTTCCAGATTATCTTTTTTAATCTATAATACTGAAAGTCGATGTTAGTTCTTATAGCTCAGAAAGGCCAACAACCAGAAGAATTATGTGTAGATTCACAGCTAGTTCTTAAAATGTTTGTGACTATTGATAATTATTTTCAAAACCGAAAAATTCATCTCTTCCATAAGCTCCACATTGAATTTACCTGAAAGATGGGGCAAAAAATGTGCTCTCAAAGTGAAAGTTTATATATTTCAGAGGAACATAGCACTACCTTTAGTATTGATATTTAATGCAAAGGGATGTTTTTAAAACAATATGATGAAGGTCTCGAGCAATAGTACAGGAGGGAGAGTACTTGCATTGCATGCAGTCAACCCAGATTCAATCCCTGATGTCCCATATATTATGGTCTCCTGAGCACTACCAGGAATGATCCCAGAATGCAGAGTCAATAGTAAATACTAAGCACTACTGTGTGTGCCTCCCCATCTTCTCCCTGGCTCTCCCACCAACACAAAATAACCAATAATATGATTCAAATTTAAGTTTGAATGAACATTTTGTGCAACTGACAGGATATATCAGTAGCAAAGTAATTAAGTTACTAAGTTATATGTACTTTTTTTCCTACATTTCAAGATTTTTATATATTTCTATGTTGGTTCCTTACAAATGAATGGACTAAACTAATCTGTAAATGATAATTTATGTCAGAGTAAACATATTTTCAAATTGATATAGATGTTCTGAATGGCTCTCCCAAAGAAGGAGAGCTCTCTTAACCAATAAAGTTAGTGTAAGTATTGATGAGCAAGTGGGGGGGGGGAAGAGAGGAAGGAAGGAAGGTAAGTATTGATGAGCAAGTGAGGGGGGGAAGAGAGGAAGGAAGGAAGGAAGAAAGAAAAAGAAAGAAAGAAAGAAAGAAAGAAAGGAAGGAAGGAAGGGAGGAAGGAAGGAAGGAAGGAAAGGAAGAGAGGAAGGAAGGAAGGAAGGAAGGAAGGAGAGGAAGGAAGGAAGGAAGGAAGGAGGAAGGAAGGAAGGAAGGAAGAAGGAAAGAAAGAAGAAGAAGAAAGAAGAAAGAAAGGAAAGAAAGAAAGAAAGAAAGAAAGAAAAGAGAAAGAAAGAAAAGAAAGAAAGAAAGAAAGAAGAAAGAAAAAGAAAGAAAGAAAGAAAGAAAGAAAGAAAGAATAAAAAAGAAAGAAAAGAAAGAAAAGAGAAGAAAGAGAAAAGGAAGAGAGAAAGCGAGAGAGAAAGAGAGAGAGAAGAAGAAAGAAGAAGAAAGAAAGAAAGAAGAAAAGAAAGAAAGAAGAAAGAAAAAGAAAAAGAAAGAAAGAAAGAAAGAAAAAAGAAAAGGAAAAGGAAGAAAGAAGGAAGGAAGGAAGGAAGGAAGGAAGGAAGGAAGGAAGAAAGAAGAAAAAGAAAGAAAAGAAAGAAAGAAGGAAAGAAAGGAAAGAAAGAAAGAAAGAAGAAAGAAGAAGAAAAGAAAGAAAGAAAGAAAGAAAAGAAGAAAAAGAAAGAAAGAAAGAGAGAGAAAGCGAGAGAAAGAGAGAGAAAGAAAGAAAGAAGAGAAAGAAAGAAAGAAGAAAGAAAGAAAGAAAAAGAAAGAAAGAAAGAAAGAAAGAAAGAAAAGGAAGGAAGGAAGAAGGAAGGAAGGAAGGAAAAGGAAGGAAGAAAAAAGAAAGAAAGAAAGAAAGAAAGAAAGAAAGAAAGAAAGAAAGAAGAAGAAAGAAAGAAGAAAGAAGAGAAGAAAGAGAGAAAGAAAGAAAGAAAGAAAGAAAGAAAGAGAAAGAAAGAAAGAAAGAAAGAAAGAAAAGAAAGAGAAAGAAAGAAAGAAGAGAAAGAAAGAAAGAAAGAAAGAAAGAAAGAAAGAAAGAAAGAAAGAGAGAGAGAGAGAGAGAGAGAGAAAGAAAGAAAGAAAGAAAGAAAGAAAGAAAGAAAGAAAGAAAGAAAGAAAGAAAGAAAGAAAGAAAGAAAGAAAGAAAGAAAGAAAGAAAGAAAGAAAGAAAGAAAGAAAGAAAGAAAGAAAGAAGAAGAAGGAAGAAAGAAAGAAAGAAAGAAAGAAAGAAAAAGAAAGAAAAAGAAGAAAGAAAGAAGAAAGAAAGAAAGAAAGAAAGAAAGAAAGAAAGAAAAGAAAGAAAGAAAGAAAGAAAGAAAGAAAGAAAGAAAGAAAGAAAGAAAGAAAGAAAGAAAGAAAGAAAGAAAGAAAGAAAGAGAGAGAAAGAGAGAGAAAGAGAGAGAAAGAGAGAGAAAGAAAGAGAGAAAGGAGGGAAGAGTATAGAGAAAAGAGTGAAGAAAAAATCAGCTTCTCCAAAGGGAAAAAAAGCTGAGGATATATATACCAAGTTGAGGTACTGAAAATCCTAGAATGGGTTTACATTCTGCTTTCCTTTACAAAGTTGGTTCCCCCCACTTGGATCTTTCTATGCAGTCAGAATCTATTGTTACTGGGTTATAAAGAGAAAGAGCTCTGCACTTTGGGTAGTCATATTTCACAATCTTTTGTTTTGTTGTTTCATTTTAAGTGTCATACCTGGTGATGGTCAGGGCATATTCTTGCCTCTGCACTCACAGATCTCTCCTGACAGACTCAAGAAAGCACATGGGGTGCTGGCAATCAAACCCAGATTAGCTGATCAAACCCTGGAAGGGTAATGTCCTACCTACTGTGCTATCATCTTGATCTCTCTTACATATTCTTTTTATTATTAAATAAATTATTTAATAAAATCAATGTGACATACACAGTGACAAACTTGTTTTTGATTGAGTTTCAGTTATATACAATGTCCAATACCCATGATTTCACCAGTGCAAATTTTCTACAAATAGTGCCCCCAATTTCCTTCCTTGCCTTCTTACCTGCCTGCCTTTTACCTCTGTGGAATACTTTTCTCTCTCTTTCTCTCTCTTCCTTTTTTTCCCTTTAGACACTGTGGTTTTCAATACTATTACTCAAGGGGTATCATATTACACTTCCTTGCAACATATCCAGTTCTTGTCAAGAGTGATGATTTCCAGCTATGATTGTCATAGTGATCTCTTCTTTGCCTAAACTGCACTGCTCTATTTGTGGCAATCTTTCTAGTATGAAATAATCTTTTTGGCCCAAGGATATATTTTCTTTGTGTATTATTACCATAGTATTTTTTAAAATATATTCCCAAATGAGTGTGATTATTCTATGTCTATACCTCTCTGTTCAGCCCAGATTGCTCAACAAATACTCCTCATATTCATCTTTGTATGAGCAAATTTCGTCACTTTATTTTCCCTAACAGGTACATATTATTCCATTTGTGTAATCCTACCATTACATTTTTATCCACTCATCTGCTCTTGTGCCCTGGAGTTGTTTGCAAGTACTAGCTATTGTGGATAGTGCTTCAATGAACATAGTAGTGTAGATACTTTTTTTTGCATTGGGTTTGTCAGCTCCTACGTTGTATTTCCAGGAACCATGTTGCTGGGTTGAATAAAAGCTCAGTTTAGGGGCCGGAGAGATAGCATGGAGGTAAGGCATTTGCCTTTCATGTGGAAGGATGGTGGTTCAAATCCCGGCACCCATAGGATTCCCGGTGCCTGCCAGGAGCGATTTCTGAGCGTGGAGCCAGGAGTGACTCCTGAGCACTGTGGGGTGTGACCCAAAAAACAAAAAACAAAAAACAAAAAAAACAAAACCAAAAAAAAAAAAGCTCAGTTTATAGATTTTTGAGGAATATCTATATTGTTTTCCAAAGAGGCTGGACCAATTTACATGTCCATCAGCAGTGAATGAGTATTGCTATCTCCCCACATCTATACCAGCCTTGTTTATTCTTGTTCACTTTTAGTGTGCCAGTCTATATAGCAGCATGCAATAGCTCATTATTCTTTTGATTTGCATCTCTTTGATGATTAATGATCTGGAACATTTTTTCATATGTTTTTTGATTATGTGTATTTTTTAGGAAGTTTCTGTTTATCTTTTCTCCACATTTTTGAGTCGTGTTAGATGTTATTCTCTTGTCAAGCTCTATCAGTGACTTATGTATTAGACATTAAATCCTTATCAGATACAAATTGGATGACTAGTTCCTCTCATTCCATCAGCAGTCTTTGAATCATGGCCATCATTTTCTTTGAGGTACAGAAACTTCTTAAATTTAACATAGTTCACTTTATCTTTGTTATCACTTATTAGGTCAGTGGTGTCTCTTTTTGTTTGTTTTTTGGTTTGGGGGCCACACCTGACAGTACTCAGGTGTTACTACTGACTCTGTGCTCAGAAATAGCTCCTAGAAGACTCGAAGACCATAAAGGATGCAGAGGATCAAATCCAGATTTGTCTTGGGTCTGCCCCATGCAAAGCAAATGCCCTACTGCTGTGCTATCACTCCAACCCCTGGTGTTTCATTCTTGAAGAATTCTGTACTTCCCTAGCACTTTATACAATCCCCTGAGTTCTGCCAGGGATAATTCCTGAGTGTAGAACTAGAAAGAACCTCTGAGCATCTTTATGTGTGGCCAAACAAAACAATACAAAAGAATTCTATATGTCACACAGTTTTTTTGATAAATATTTGCCTTAATAATGAAAGAGTATTAAATTGACTACCCTAGTCAGTTATCCTTTCCTGTCTTCAACTTGCTAAAACCAAAAGTAAATCAATCAAATTTTCAAAAGGAATGAATGACATAAATCACAAAGATAAGTTTCCCAACAGTGGCTACTAGATTAAGTCACAAAAACTATAATTAAAAAAACTGTAATTAATTTCCTTTACAGAGAAAGAGGATGCTCTAGTGTTCTACTAGACTAGTGGAAACTAGTGTTCTAGTGTTATTTCTGATAACACTATTACCGGAGAGCATGATTTAGGCAACATAATCCACTGAAAATGGAGCAAAAAAAAATGAGTAAAAATTATTTTTCCAGAATAATGTCTATCTAAAACATTAAGTCTGATTCAGTTAATTTCAGCTGTTTATTTTTTGCTACATTTAGGTAAAGACAATAAAGTGTTAATGTAATTTGCCTATAATAGAATCTTTAGATAATGAAAATATGTAGGATACTTTGGAAATAATCAAGAACAACTGTATGAGTTATGTACCTTAACAAACTTGTCAAATAAAGGACATTTTAAAAATCTTTAGAAATGAGGAAAAATGAAATATTATATTTATATATCAAGATACCTGCAAAATGATTTAATTTCATACACTGATATTTCTTTTGTATGTGTCTTTTTTTTAATCTTCTCTAAAACTATTAAGAAAAATAAGAACACATATATTTTAAGATACTCATGGAAATGTGTATAATAAATTCCAAAATGTTAGTAATACTTTGGAAAATTATTTTTTCCATAATCAAAATGACTAGTTTATATCTCTAGGTTATCAAATTATAAATATAATAATAATAATTTGTTTTTAGAAAGATCCATTAAGACAATCGGGAAGAAAAAAATACAACTGTTGTAGTGTTTTTATCATTTTCCAATGTTTTTCTTTTTGATTATGTTTATTTTTTTTAGGTTCTAGAGCTCTTTTAATAAATACTAATGATGCTTTACTAAAAATAAAATAAAATAATAAAGTAAATGATTACAGTTGTGAAATAGAAGAGAGTGGAATATAAGAAAAATTTGTTTTACTATGATTTTTAGGAAAAGGGTGATGACTCTGAAATCAGAGAAACAAAAAGAAAAGATACTTAAAATAATGATCCTCCTTTTATCCTGTTACAGTGAGAATGGACCCCCCTTTTTTTTTTATAAACACAGGAAGGAGGGAAAGGGGATACACACTAAGATAGTTTTGCACTTTTTCCTTCTGTTTTTATTGTATATGAAACTAAAATTAACAGAGACTAAGTAAAGTGGTTAACTGGCCCACTTCCAAGTTCTATCACCTCTGAGTTCTTTTTTTTTTTTTAAGTACATATAAGCAAATGTTTATTGTCTGTATAGTAAGAACATGATTATTTACACTTTGGTTTGAAGGTAAGTGCATGTCTTGAATACTGGTAAAAAAAAATAGAAAATGGTTAAGATTCAAATGATTTATGATCGTAGACAAAAAAGAAAATGATCAATTTCAAAACAAAACTCAATATTAAATAGACTTAAGATTATAGTTGTAAATACCTGCTAAACTTGGATTTATGGATAAATTTTCTAAAAGTTTATAAGATCACATGTAATCGTTTCAAGCACAGGCCCCTCTCTCTCTCTTAGAAATGTATCTGCAACTCTATTGTGAGTATTAATTAAAGTGGCATCATAAAAGTTGTTCACATAATTTATCCTATAGTAAATTATAAGCTGTGAATTATTTGTGATGAACTATAATTAGGTAGTTCATGAGACCACTGATATACACAATGGGCACAATTTATACTCTGATTTGGAAGGTTATCATATTAAAAAATCATATACATAGGAATACATATATTCAATAAAATAAATAGCTCTAACAAAAAAAATGTTGTTATTTATTTATTTATTTATTTATTTTGCATTGTAGAGAACCTTGAAGCAGTGTACATGTATTGTTTAACCATGCTGTTATAATACATATTCAATGTGTGCTTTCACACTGCAATTGCCACCATAAAAGGCAACCACTGTAAATAAATGTGCTGATATGAAAAAGAATTCTCTTCTTTAAGTGTTTATGGAAAAAAAACTCTTTTATAAGTAATAAAATACCAAAATAATAATGCAATCAAAATAGTGTATTCTAGATCTTTGATGTCTTGCTTATATTCTTGAATTGCTTATATTAAAGAAAAAACGATTTTTCTGCCACTCTATGCCACCCCTAAAGATTTTTCTGCAATATTACAAGCATAAAAAAATGGCTATCAGGATTCAAGTATAAGCAAATAAAATAAGACAATTATAAAATTATAAACATTGAAAGTAGAAGAGTTACTAGAGGATAGACACAGGCAAAGCTGGTTGGTTGAATTCTATGAAATGTTTTTTGGGGTTTTTTTTTTGTTTGTTTGTTTTTTACTCCCCTAGCTAGGCTTTTGTTCAAAAGGAAGACCTAATTGCTGATTTGCATATCTTAGCCAATGTTAATATGTGTCTTCTAAAGAACAAAGACAACATAGGGCAGAATGGAGATAACTGTTTGGGACTTAAATTTGTAACTTCCTGAAATTCAGAAGACCAGCCTTTCCAACAAAAATAGTAGAAGTATCAAGAAAAATAAAGTGACTCACTTATTTTATTTTTAAAAACAGAGATTCAATTGTAGGTTTTTTCATGAATATATATAAATTGTGACCTTCCCTCCTCCCCTTTCAGTATTCTTACTACAGACCCATACTTTTCAATAAAACATAATGTAACCAAGTTTGTTTAGATTATTTGCTTCACTGTGACCTATGTCGAAGAATACATACTAAGTTAATTGAAACTTAATTATTCTAGTTAGTATTCTACAATGTTAGAGCAGAGTTACAAAACTTCAAAGATTAGTCAGAAACACTTCAGTCATCTCTTCATAAATGTACAGTAAATGGTTTTTATATTAGACTGATACTATCAAAAATTAATTTTATGAAAATAAATGCTATCAAAATATTGAGTTATCTAGACCTATTTTTGTGTTTAATTCAGAAAAAAGATTTTTTTTGTTTGGGCCTCATTCCTCAGTACTCAGGGGGTTAGTCCTGGCTTACTTAGGGGTCCATATTGGATGCATATAGTGCAGGAGCAGTGTCTCTATGTCCAAGTTCTTCAATGAGTAGCCATGATGCTCAGACTAAGTGTAATGTAAAGTTTATTGTGAAGTAAAGGAGAAGGAAAAGAAATTCCCCCATGGGGAAGAACTTAGTGTAGGACCAATTTAAATGTGGCTTATTTTGTGCCATATTTAAATTTTGTAGGGGTGGCTATAGAAAAACTGAGTCTTTGTACAGGTCTTTTCATTCCTTATCAAATGATAAAACGTTACAAAGAATTCAAGTATCCAACAGCTATCTGACCTGTCTGAGTCCTTTGAGTTTGCATTAGGCATTACCTATACTATTTTAGTATCTATGTAAGTCTAAATGCTGAGGCAGAATTATATGGTCCATTTAGGAATGTTTCAAGTAAAAACTAGGACCTTGGGGATGAGGTATATGTTAAGTCAATGGGGACAGATGAAACTGCTGGCAAGCAGACTCAGACTTCTTTTACCAGGTCTACCACATGGAAGCAAGTATAACCACTGTACTATTATTCCGGTTCTGGGTCAGAAAATATACAAGTCTCCTAAATCTCATTTTGGAAAGATAGGCATCCTCACTCTATGATTTTAAAGTCTTTGTTTTTATTTCTATTTCTACTTCAACTACTACTACTTCATTCTATTTCTTTCACTCATTAATGTTTCAGGATAGTTGTTTGTATAGTTATTTCTCTAACTGCACTCACCACTCTTTTTAGTAAGCTTCATATCATGACCTATCCTTCTACCCTCATCTCTCTTTTCTCTGTGTATTATTACAATAATATTTTTATTTTTCTTAAATCCCATAGATGAGTAAGACTATTCTGTGTCTATCTCTCTCCCTCTGACTTATTTCACTCAACATAATAATTTCTATGTTTATCCATGTATAGGAAAATTTTATGACTTCATTTTCCCTGGTGGCTGCATAGTATTTCATTGTATATATGTAGCACAGTTTCTTTAGTCATTAATTTGTTGTCAGGCATCTGGGTTATTTCCAGATTCTGGCTATTGTAAATAGTGCTGCAATAAATATTGAATGGGAGAAATTATTCATCCAATACCCATCAGATAAGGGGCTAATATCTAAGATATGCAAAGTACCGCCAGAACTTAACAAGAAAAAAAAATCTCACCCCATCAAAAAATGGGGTGGAAGGGATTTTCAGCCGGCATGGGCTGGCCTCTGCCAGACCTCCGTATGTGCCAGAGGCCTCTTGGCCCAGCCTAGGGTAGGGGGGCCTGGACCTGGGTCACCCGACCCCCCTCTCCCTCTTTCTTCCGGATCTCCAGGTGGGTTCCGGGGAGGACCTGATGGGTTTTCCCCACTTCCAGGCCGGCTCCAGAGATTGGCCTAGGGTGGGGCTTGAACTCCTGTCCTTCGGGCCTGGGAAAGTCTTCCTCCCTTCATGGAGCAGGATTTTCAGCCGGCATGGGCTGGCCTCTGGCAGACCTCCGTATGTGCCAGCCAGAGGCCTCTTGGCCTGGCCTAGGATAGGGGGGCCCGGACCTGGGTCACCCAACCCCCCCTCTCCCTCTTTCCTCCGGATCTCCAGGTGGGTTCCTGGGAGGACCTGATGGGGCACCCTGGGTTTTCCCCACTTCCAGGCCAGCTCCAGAGATTGGTTTAGGGGGTGGAGTTTTATCTGGGGGGTGGCAGATAGCTGCTCAGCTATACTCAGGCTGTCACTGGCAATTTCATACCAGTCTACATGTTGCAAACATGTACTCCTCCCAACCATCAGTACCCCAGATTTACCCTTCTTAACTTCAGAAACACACAGTTCTAATCTCAGACCAAAGACATACAGTGGATCTAACAATCCCAGAACTATTTAGGACATAAATTGAACACATATATCTTTTGAATATTTTATGTGTATTTTCTTTAACAGCTATAACTCTCTCTCTATATTCTTCTACCATGATGTTTCTATCCACTTTCATCTTGTCTTTCCTTTGTAAGCTGTTCAGTAAGGATTGTTGATGGAACTGTCCCTCAGTTTAATGCCTATGATTGAACTATGTCATGGAAATTGCTGGTCTTGTTCCTATTGCCTCCATTGATCTTTGTTTGCATAGGCACATTAAAATGGGAAAACACTATACATACAGATAAGTTCTTATCTAATAGAGGTAGGAACACAAAAAATCTCAGTTCAATGTACCTTAAACCCTGAACATTGATATAATGACCTGGCACAGGTCTCAGAAGAAAGGGCATCCTCCATTCACGCCGGAACCAGGCAAGTTATCTACGAAACATCCAAGGTCTTTTATAGCAACAACTGGAAGCAATCCTCTACCAGGAAAGACACTACCAAGGGTCTGACATTGACCTCCTAAAAAGAGACTTCCGTTTACACTGAGAAGAATTGATAACAACAATGACCTGCTCTACAGGACATGGTTCTCTCTATTGCCCCTTAAGTGTGAGGTGAAACGAGAGGATGCTCTGCACCATCCTGACTGCAATATGGGATATGCAGACTCCAGGATCTTTAATACAGAAGCATGATACCAACAACAGAGACTATGTGAGGAATGGAGATGTATTGCCACTACAGACGATGACTTGGATTGGACAAACTAGTTTGCCTGGAGCCCAGAGTAGGTCCTGTGCCAGGAAACTTCAGGGGTAGGGTCTCCTTGTATTTTGGCCATAATTTTTCTTTCCATGTCCCTTATATTTTGGTGGGCCTATGCAAACAAATGCCATAACACCGTTTTTTACTATGTTCCCTTGACTCCAATCCTTAAGAAAAACAACCCACTAAAACTTTTGAGGTTAACTTAAACTAGTAAGCATGTGCATGGAACTAGATAAATGTACTTTGCCCTCAATGTTTAAGGAGTTACATAAGTCTAATGTCTTTATATTGTGTGCTGCTAAGAAATAGTATGTACTACAACTGGGGATTTGAGGGACAAAGTAATTGTATTGTACATGGGTTCAGTTTTGTTTTTCTTAATGTTCTTCAGCTGAAAGTTCAAGGCTGGGATATCATCAGTGGGACTACCGAGAATTCTGTTTATGGGTGATTGTGCTTCCACTGTAACTTTACCCTGTCCTCTTTCTTTGCATCTTTGTTGTCATAATTAAAATAAAAAAAAGATTTGGATGCCAAGATTAAAAATTATATACCTTCAAAAAAATGGGGTGGAAATATAAACAGACAATTTCTCAAAGAAGAAATACAAATGGCCAAGAGGTACATACAAAATTGTTCCACATCACTAACCATCAGGTAGATGCAAAGCAAAACAACAATGAGGTACCATCTCATGGCACATATCACAAAGAACAAGAACAATTGGTGCTGGTAGAAATGTGGAGAGAAAAGAACTCTCATTCACTGCTGGTGGGAATGCTGTCTAGTTCTGACTTTCTGGAAAACAATATGGAAATTTCTTAGATATTTTATTCTTGTTGAGTTCAGTCAGTACCTTGTATATCTTTGATATTAGCCCCTTATCTGATGGGTGTTGGGTGAATAGCTTCTCTCATTCTGTGTTTAGCTTTTGTATCCTAGGCATTAATTCCTTTGAGGTGAAGCCCCCTAGTTTTAAGTCATGAACAGTCCACAGGATCTGGCACAAATGGCCAACTCTCTTTTTAATTAATTTTGTGCCAAATAGTTTTTAAGTAATTGTATTTCATTTTATACTTATGACAATATATTAAGATAACGAATAGCACTGTTTAACAAGTGAGCTAGATGAGCCTTTGAAAATAAAATGAATTGATTAAATTCATTTTGTTGTTTCTTTTTGTTGTTTTGTGGTCACACCCTGTTGTGTTCAGAAATTTCTCCTGGCTCTGTGCTCAGAGAATACACCTGATGAGGCTTGGGGTATTACAAAGTGTACTAAGAATTGAAACAAGGCCTACCTTGTGCAAGAAAAGTGGCCTACTTAATTTCTCTTTGGCCTCACTTGGCCTCACTTTTTATAGTAAAAGAATAAAAAATTAAACTGAAAGATAAGAGCTAGTAAAAAAATTAAAATATAAACTTAAAGATATGAGCTTACATACAAAAATGCATGGTCTTAAAACAGGTAATTCATCATTTCTTCAAAATGTAGTATTGTCTTAACATAAAAAATGATATACTAATTCAGGATAATAACTAAAATTTATATTTCTGATGGGACTGACTGACTATGGAGATGACAAAATTATGTAATCAATAAGTTTTATAGCCAGAAATTGGGTCTTGATTTTTTATTTTCAAGTTTGTTTTCACAGGATAACTATAAGCATGATATCTTAAGTAGAACATGTACCTAGATAAAAATTAAACTTTTTGATATTATCTTTAAACTCTTCATAGTAACAACTGGTTAAATCAAAATGAATAAAAGACATAAATATCTTATATTTGTCCACTTAAGACTACATTAGAGCTAGAAAAGATAATTCAATTTTCAAGTTGACAGCTGGTTTTAGTAAAAAATAATCTGAGCATTTGAGTAAGAGAAACTCATATTTGAGCTTTAACTCTCACAATTCTGGGAAGAATAATTCACACTGTGCTCAGTAAACTCAGAGGTCCCATCTCTTGGCCAAAGGGGTCATAAGTTTAAAATGCAAGGTCTTAATGATGAGGTTCTTTGGTATTGAGTGTTTCTGGGATTGTACCTGACAATGTTCAAGTAACCATGCAATGCCAGGTATCAATCTGTGATTTACCATATACAAGGCAAGAGCCTTAACACATATTATTTTTCAGTACTTCAAAATTTTATCCCATCTTTGAATAATTTGTTTAAATTTATTTAAGTGTTTTAGCAAAGAGAAAGTATAACCATCATTCAGAATTTCTGTGAGAACTAAATCTAATAGTTTTTACAATGCATATATTAGTGCACCTGACACATATCTAAGTTATAATAATTTACAAAGTTATTAATTGCTTTAAACACATACCTACACACAAAATTCTGACATATATTATCTAAAGCTATAGGAATATATACATATATATCCTGACCTTTGCCTTATTTTTTTAATTATTCAAGTTGAAATACTTCCATCATATTCTGTTTGGAATTTTTTGTGGGAGTTTGGGCCACACCCTGTAACCCAAGTTTTTTTCCTGGGTTATGCACTCAGAAAATGCTCCTGGCTTGGGGAACCATATGGGACCCTCGGGGATCAAACCGTGGTCTGTGTTAGGTTAGCGTGAGCAAGACAAATGCTCTACAGCTTGTGCCACCATTCTGGCCCTCTGTTTGGAATTATTTGAAAGGCCATCTTATCAAAAAATAAAAATGTAGGAACAAATATTACCCTAGGGCTATAGAAATAGTTCAAAGGACTACGCATATGCCTTGTATGCAGGAAATCAAATCAATTTTAGGATTCACATGACTTCATAGTATCACCACAGTAAACCTCCAAGCAATACACTGGAAATTTTTATTAAATTTGTCTCTTGATATCTTAATATCTCTTTGCCATTCCTATTTACAACGATAATGTTGCATGTGTCAATGATTAAGTTTGTGTTCTTTAAAGGCCAGAGTGCTGGCACAGTGGTAGGGCATGTGTCTTGCATCTGTCTGATCTAGGATGGTCCGCGGTTTGAACCCCCTACGTCCCATATGATCCCCCAAGCCAGGAGCGATTTCTGAGCGCATAGCCAGGAGTAACCCCTGAGCATCATGGGTGTGGCCCAAAAAAATGGTTTGTTGTTTATTAATAATTGTAGGAGCTTTTATTGTTGTAACACAGGTATAGTTTACCACTAAAAACAGGACATAAAGAAAATAAAGCATTGATATCCAGGATATATAAAGATTTACTATCAACAGATTAATTTATTCATCTGCAAATATTTAGAAAATCGAGTATTTTCCAGTCCCTGAGGTAGAATTAAAAAGCAGCAAATCCTCAGGCTTTTTAGAGCTTACTTGCTTTGGGAGGAAATAAATAGTAAATCAATTTATACACAATAATAAAAAAAAACAGTGTCATATAATGAAAGTGTCATGATGTAACTTAAGGCATGGAAGGAAAATAATGTTGATAATGGTTTGGTTTTCATTTGTTTATTTTTTATCTCTCAAGCTGCTGCATCCTTACTGCCAGTACTATCTTTCTAAATTTCTAGCCCATATCCCAGTTCTGCGTCTTCCTCCTACCTCTAAGATCTGATTTCAAGATTCTGCAGTCTAAGCAAGCTTCCTTTCTCTCAGTCGTCACCACTGTATTCTTTGGAGACCAGAAACTTCTGATTTCACATTTTCAAAAAGATCTAGAAATCTCTTATCAGCTAATGGTTCGTGTTCCTTTTGTTTTATGTAGTTAGATCCTTTGAAATATATCTCTCTATTACTATTTTATGAAAACTATTTTATGAAACTATTATAACTATAATAGTTCTAATATACATTATTATTTTATTATATATTATAAAATATAATCTATAGTATTAGTTATAGGATGGAGAGATAGTATAGTGTATAGGATATTTGCCTTGTGCACAGCAAATTCAGGTTTGATCCTAGGCATCTCATATGGTCCCCTGGGCACCACAGAAATGATCCCTGAGCACTGTCCCTGTGTCCCTCCTGAAAATTCCCAAAAAATAAACTTCCAAAACGAGTGTGCACTTATTATCTGGGAAGCAAGAATATAACATATATACAATCAATAATGTTTAAAGGATTTATCTAATTAATTTGTTTAAAATTGTGATTGTGGGGCCAGAGCAATAGTACAGCAGGTAGGTTATTTTTCCTTGAATGAAACTGACCTGGGTTTTATCCACAGGATTATATTCCATCCCTGAGCACTGTAAGGAGTAATTTCTGACCACAGATTCAAGAGTAACCCCTGAGCACCACTGGGTATGGCCCAAAATTAAAAACAACAAAAAAAAATGAGATGGTAACAAAGCCATTGAGAGATTTGCTCTGTCGACCCTAGAGTAAACTTTAATCCTTGTAATTTTTTAATTGTTTAGCAGTAAATGGGTAAGCAATAAAAGCTAGGGTTTAAAGTCCACCTTATCTTCTATCCCCAATATATTTGTTCTTGTAGGACTTTTTCTTTTTTTTTTTTTTGGTTTTTTGGGCCACACCCGTTTGACGCTCAGGGGTTACTCCTGGCTATGTGCTCAGAAATCGCCCCTGGCTTGGGGGAACCATATGGGACGCCGGGGGATCGAACCGCTGTCCGTTCCTTGGCTAGCGCTTGTAAGGCAGGCACCTTACCTCCAGCGCCACCGCCCGGCCCCAGGACTTTTTCTTTATTACCACTTCTACTTCATTTTTATTTTGGTGACATCTCCCACACCTTGGTCTGGAGGCCCAACCAGCTGGTATTACTCACCAGACAGGCTGGTAGTTCTGTGCTAAACTCAAGGGTGTGATGATGTTCAGGTATACAGTGTCACCCTTGAAATATTCAGGAAACTTCAGAGCTATGCCCAGTGATTCTTGTGTGTTAAGGTGATACTGGGGATTTTACTAGGTTGAATACATGTAGAACATTTTGAATTCCTGTATGAAACCCCAGTATTTCAATTTGTTACTTTTATTATTTTAGAGATTACATTTATTTCTGAAGGTTGTCTACAACTCATGCACAGTTTTTATGAGGTACCACTTCATGTAACAGAGATTGACACACATCACAAAGAATGAGAACAAACAGTGCTGGCAGGGATGTGGAGAGAAAGGAACTCTTTTTCATTGCTGGTGGGAATGCTGTCTGGTCCAACCTTTATGGAAAGCAATACGGAGATTCCTTCAAAAAACTGGAAATTGAGCTATACCACTCCAACTATACCACTCCTATGGATATACCCTAGGAACACAAAAATACAATACAAAAATCTCTTCCTTACACCTATATTTATTGCAGCATTATTTACCATAGCAAGACTCTGGAAACAACCCAGATGTCCTTCAACAGATGAGTGGCTAAAGTAACTGTAGTACATATACACAATGGAATAGTATGCAGCCATCAGAAGAGATGAAGTCATGAAATTTTCCTATACATGGATGTATATGGAATCTATTATGCTGAGTGAAATGAGTCAGAGGGAGAGAGATAGATGCAGAACAGTCTAACTTATCTATGGGTTTTAAGAAAAATGAAAGACACTTTGCAATAATTCTCAAAGACAAAAGATATGAGGGCTGGAATTTGCAGCTCATGACATGAAGTTCACCACAAAGAGTGATGAGTGCAGTTCGAGAAATAACTAGATTGAGAACTACCCTAACAATGTGGATGAATGAGAGAAATAGAAAGCTTGTCCTGAGTACAGGTGTGGGTGGGGTGGGAATTTCCTTGTCCTGTTTTTCCTTTCTTATGCTTATTTTCCTTAAATAAAATATTTTCTGAATTTGATCATATAATCTCTCTTCCTCGCTTTCAATCTTGACAATTTGAGGACAAAAAAATGAAAGCCTCCTCGCTATCTAATTCTATCATTAAAATTAACTATCACAAAGGACTGGAGAGATAGTATTTGGATAAAGTGCTTTTCTTGCATGTTGATGACCCAGGTTCAATTCCCAGTATTCCATATGGTCTCCTGAGCCAACCAGAATGAGCACTAAGCATAGAACAGAAGAAAGCCCTGAAAAACTTTTAGATGTGGTCCAAAAGCAAAATAAAAAATTGAATAGCATAATACCTTATTATATTCTACCTCATACCACCTGTATTATTTGTGCATTTGCTGTCTTCCAAGTAAACTGGTACTTTGGAAATAAAAAGAAAATATATAATATATTGTAAAGCTCCCTGGATTTTTAGAATATCATAGATTTGAGTGCCTTCTATGTAGCAAACAACTTCATGTAAATATTTAAAAAATATATTTTAGGCACTATGGTGTACAATACTGGCAATAATAGGATTTACTGCATAGAACATCCCAACACCACACAATTCATCAGACTGTCAACTTCTCTTTACCATTATTTCCGTCTCTATTGCCTCATACAACCCTCTCCCAACTCTTTATTAAAGATCAGTTCTTAGTTTCTGTTGTTTTCAGGCATTTGTTGTTTCCTTATTATGTTTCCTTATATCCTAAGTGTCTTTATCCTTCTATCTTCACTCAGCATGATACTTTCCATATCCATCCATGTAACAAAAAATTTGAATATTTATGTATAATAGCTGAGTAGCATTTTACTGAGTATATAGACCATAGTTTCTTTATCCAGTCATCTGATCTTGAATACTGGGGATATTTCCAGTTTGGGCTATTGCTATAGTGCTTTCACACATATTTCACTTATTTATCACCACTGCATTCCTATAAAATTATTTCTTTTCATTAGCTTTTGAAATAGAAAATTGATGCCCTGAGAGAACAAAAAAAATTACATGTGCTCATTTGTTTTGAAGTGGAAGAACTAAAGTCAGGTGTGTCTAATTCTAAGAACAAGTTTGTAATTCTTCAACTAAACTACACAGTTCTCAGGATTTTGTCTTGTAGTATTATCTATATTTTTGTTGACTGAATAGAATAATGGATTAATTATCTGGACCTCCTATAACTTTTGTTTTCCATGTTGAAAATGAGGTTCTGGCAAGAACTTGACCTAAAGAATAAATAAACAATAGTTTATGAATAGTTTATAAATAAATAAACAATAGTTTTCTATAAACAATAGTTTATAAATAAATAAACAGTAGTTCAAGGTTATCTTAATTTGGCAACCTGCAAAATGTACAGTAAATTAATAAACCACTTTCTCAATTTCTTTTTAAAATTCTTAAATGTGGGACTGAAGAGAAAGTCCAGAGGATAAGGCTATTATTGCTTTGCATGAGGCAGAGTTGATCGACAGGACCATATATGGCCCTCCTGAGTCTCATGACTAATTGATCCATTGAGTCCATAGTTAGGAGTAAACTTGGTAATCTACTTGGGCATGAGACCCAACCAAAAAAAATATCCAAAATGTTCCAGAAATATTTTTCTACCCTCCACTACAAGGTGGAATATTTTAGACACCACTAATAAAAACACTATTAACATTTTATAAGTTGACTACTTTTCCTAAGTCTATGGGAATAAAATGTTATTTACTTAATCCTGGATGGTCCATTTCTGGGATTTTTTTGTTTGTTTTTTTTTCTTTTTTACTTTTAGGATTTTTTCCATGATATTTTATAATCCTGGCCATCTTTATAGGGATATATGATATGTTTTATATCTGCAAATCGCAAGTTTTTTCTGAGATTCTAAGGGAAAAATCAAAAAACAGTAACCCTTGACTTTCTGTAGACTTTCCTCAAAATTTTATTTTCTTAAATCTCATTCATTAAGCACACACACACACACACACACACACACACACACACACACACACACACACTTTATCTTTTTGAAAATTAGAAGCATCAACTATAATATCTTGGAAAATTATGAAGAAAAAAAAGGGGGTAGATCGATAGCACAGCGGTAGGGCATTTGCCTTGCACGTGGCTGCCCAGGATGGACCTCAGTTCAATCCCAGTGTCCCATATGGTTCCCCAACATCAGGAGCAATTTCTGAGCACATAGTTAGGAGTAACCCCTGAGTGTCACAGGGTGTGGCCCAAAAACCATAAACAAAAAAGTGTTAAGTTGAAGAACTGAAGTTTAAGAACTTCCTGCTGAGTGAAATAAGTCAGAGGGAGAGAGATAGATGTAGAATAGTCTCCCTCATCTAAGGGATTTAAGAAAAATAAAGACATTTTTGTAATAATTCTCAGAGACAAAAGAGAGGAGGGCTGGAAGGTCCAACTCACGACATGAAGCTCACCACAAAGAGAGAGCTAGAGTGCAGTTAGAGAAATAACTACATTGAGAACTATCATGACAATGTGAATGAATGAGGGAAGTAAAAAGCCTGTCTAGAGCACAGACTGGGGTGGAGTGGGGAGGAGGGAAATTTGGGATACTGGTGATGGGAATGTTGCGCTGATGAAAAGGGTGTTCTTTATATGACTGAAACCCAACTACAATCATATTTGTAATCAAGATGTTTAAATAAAGATATTAATGAAAAAAGAACTTCTCACAATCTCATTTTACAGATACAGCTTACTAAATTTTTTGCAAATTCCTTCTGGCATTCTTCTCTCCCTCACTTTTTTTTTAACACTAGGAGTTTATTTTGGATTTTATTTTCACTGCAGTTCTAGGAATTAAACTCGGGTCATTTACAGGCAAGACAGCTGCTTTATCACTAAAGTATATGCCAGGCCACTATTTCAGATATCTTATGTTCTACAATGTATAGAAATTATATAATAAATATTTCTGAATATCATTGAGAATATGTATAAACATTATTTCTATTTAATAGATGAAGTTATTTGACATAAACTGGTAATTGCACTCACAATCACCTGAGGAGATTAAATGTAAAATATTAAAAAAGAGAAATTAGCCAAGGTTCTCAGAATATTTTATTGAAGGTATGTTATATTAATTTCTAATTCTAAAAATTAAGGTACACTGTGATGTCAGATTGTCAAATGCATCCCTCAGGTCTCTTGACCCCACATTCTGAGTCATCTGTCAGAATTGTAGATTCCAAAAAGGAACTCACATGGGTTTATTTCAGTTTTCAGATTCTTGCACCCATCCCATCCCCAGTCATTTTAATTCAGTGTTAAAGCACCTTGGATGTAATTTTCTACATGTGAAATATCTTTGTATAACTCTCTGTAGCAACCTAACTAAATAAGTCGCCACATAAAACAATGTGTAAAAATATTCTTCTTTCATAAGTTTTAGTTTTGTTTCCCATTTAACCTACCAAATAAATACTACCGAGACTAATATCCTTCTCTATTAGGTCTGTAAATAAGAGCTACAAATAAGAAAAATTTTAAATTGCCTTTTCTTATAACTACCTAAAAACAGGTCACAAAAAGTATCCTTAAAAATCTAGGTTCACACATTCATTATCCTTATTATTCATAGACAACTCAAAAGAAATTTCAAAGCTTTGGTCATGTCCTGATAGGAAATATATAGTATCAAAAATTAGGCGTCTCCCTTCTTTTTCAGATCATCATTGATATAATAATGTATTCTAAAATTTGTATATCTTAATTACAGATCATTTACTGGCTATATAATTTTGCAAAATTTACTATCTTTATTACAAAAGCAAAAGCAAAAGTTTAGGATATAATTATATAAATGCACTTTATTTCATATCATTTTGAAACCAAACAAAAATTTTAATGGGTACAAATAAGCATGTGATAATAAAATATGAGCCAGACAAAGCTTTCCCAAAAAGGCAGAATGACTCTCAAAGAAGAAAAAGTAGTCAAGATGATGTTAAATAACTGTCAGACAATGCAGCACTGAAATTAGAAACCAACTAAATAAATGGATATTAGTTTTGCTAAGCATCTAGTGGAAACAAATCTAGTCTTCTACTATTTTTTTCACCAGAAAAATAAAGGACTACTATATTTGACCAGGCTGAAATTTCTCCCCAAATCTATTTAACTTATCTTAGTTCTGACTATAAGTTCTTCACACAATATGTGCATTTTGTTCCCAACATACATTTTCTCAAGGTTAGCAGACATAAACCCATCAGTGAATTTAACAGGCTAGCACTAACAATGACATTCTTAGTTCACTCTTGAGTTTTTTTAAACTCATTATATAGTAATTAAAGTTTCATGGTATTTGAACGAAGGTTTTCAGATCAACTGAATAAAATTGAGGGCACAGAGATAAGCTTTCAGATGTATGGGCAGTTAATTTATTACAATGGGACTGGGAACATGTAATGGAGCAAGAATAATCTTTCCTAAAACGATGTTGGGAAAATTAAACACCCAAAATGCAAAAGAAGGCACTTTATCCCCAACACAAACTATTTGCAAATATTAATTTAAAATGTATTAAAACCGAGATTTCAGGACATTTAGGTAACATACACCAGACCCTACAGTATCTTTATATCAGAGGAGTCTTCAAATGGCTTTGGTGAAGAAAACAAAAGCAAAAAGAAACTAAGTAAATAATGGAACTATATCAAACTAAACTATTTCTGCACTGTGAAAGTAAAGAAACTTAAAATAAAAAGACACCCATTTAGTAGGGAGAAGATATTCAAGTATCACACATCAGACAAAAAGCTATAATACAAGATAAAGCACTTTTAAAGTTTAACAACAGAAATTAAAAGGTAACAAGCAATTTCATCAAAATAAGAGAAGAGGAGATGAAATGACAATTCTTAAACATTACTTACAGATTCCCAATAAGGACTTGATAAAGTGCTCATCATCATTGGTTATCAGGGAAATTAAAATAAAAGTGACAATGGAGCATCATCTCTCACCATTGATAATGAGCTATATAAAAATTTATGAATAGTAAGTGCTGATGAGGATGTGCCAAAAACAAAACAAACAAAATAACACAAACAAACAAACAACTAAAAATAAGCCCATTAAATCACTACTGATGGGGCTATTGTTTGGCCATATTGTAAAATGTTCATAAGATATTAAGAATAATGTTTTCCTTCAATCTTAAAATCTCATTCCTGGATCCCTATTCCCCAAACACAAATACATTTATATGACATATATAATGTGCATATCTATGTTTATTTTAGTGTTAACTATAATAACCAAGATCTGGAAACAATCAATGCAGATGATTGAGAAAAAAATTGTGTTATTAAGTTAAGGAAAATTGTGAAATCATACACTTTCCTGATTCTTGGAAGTAACCGGAGGAGTCATGTTAAGTGAAGTGAGTCAGAACACCAAATGATCTCATTCATTTGCAGAGAATAATGGAAGCAAGGAAGCACAGTGGTAGGGCATTTGCTTTCCATACAGCTGACCAGACAGACCTACTTTGGATCCCTGGCATTCCAAAAGGTCCCCCAAGCCAGGAGTTATTTCTGAACTCAGAGCCAGGAGTAACCCCTGAGCATTACTGAGTGTGGCCCAACAAACAAACAAACAAATAACAAAAACATTAACAAAAAAGAAAATCAAGGAAGAAATAAAAAGATACTTCAAAATGAATAGGAAGAAAGATACAAAATAGTAGAATCTCTGTGACACAGGAAATGTATACTCAGTGGGAAATTCATAGCCATATGGTGACATCAGTATTGAAAAGAAAGCTCAAATCAATAACCCAATGCCAAATTTTTATAAACTATTAAAAAAAATAATAACTTGATCCCAAACTTGGTGTATGAAGAGAAATAATAGTATAAATCAATGAAACAATGCTACTTACTGATTAAACTAAGAGCATATTTTAAAAGAAAAAAATATAATATTGATAACCATTAGTTAGTTTATAAGACAAAAGAAAAAATAATCTCTAATATATAAAACCAAAGATAAAATGGGAGAAACTAAAACAGAAATTTAAAATGTAAAATATTTTACAGAAATGCAAAAGATCATAAGAGATTATTACAATGACTTAGTTTTGTTCAGTAAACTATTGACTTCTACTACAAACACACTAACCTATAAACTTTTTGAGAAAAACTTAGTCATATAACATCCTTTCCAAACTACACACACACACACACACACACAGTGGTCAAAAAAATAATATTAATACAAAAAGTACATTTCTATGAATATATAGTACCCAAACACACATATTATATATTTCTAACAGAAAGTTATCTTTATATTGAAATATATAAAAAATTCATTTGAATTCTATGCATTTAGAATTGTAAAGATCTATAATAAAAAAGAAAGCTGGTGTTTATTTTTGTATTGTTTTAAAAAATTGTTTAACCAAATAAAAGTATAAGGTCTGGTGATGATTGTGACAATTATTTGGCATATATTTCAGAGTTTAAACAAAATTTTTACAAACACTAACTGAAGTCACTTAAGAGTACTCTTTTATCAGTTGTCAGTTTATTATCTCCAAATAATAGAATCTATTTTGCATTTAAAGAAAAAAGTAGGGTTTTCTTGTTCTCCAACTCAATAATGTGTTTCAAATTATGATGATAAAGATACAAGACAGATAAATAAGAGACATGTAAAGTCAAACATGATGACATATCAAACTATAATGCAGAATCAGCACCATTTTTACAAATGACTTGTCTACCTTGAAAAAAATTTTTATAATAATTAAAAAGTTTTTAGCTAATAATCAGACCACCTTCTAAAAACTCTGTTCCCTCAGTTTTCTTTCTTTTTCTTTTTCTTTGTTTCTGTTCTCCAAAACTTCTTGTATCTCTCTAATCTAGGTTTTGTTTTACCCCCACAGGCTTAGACCTTACCTACCCTTGCTTAAAATACTGGAGTTGTCCAGGACGCCATTATTGGAAATACTTCTCATATATATAACAGTATATTGTATATACTATTGTATATATTATATATGTATATAAATATACTTCTGGGGATCCATATGATTCTATTAACTTTATATTCCAGGTATGCCAAAATCTCTATCACCAGAATTATTTTCTCTCCTGAGTTCCAGAAAAGACACTGGATAATAAAGCTATACTATAATGAACATATTTCCACTACCTCTCTGTTTGATTTATTGGAATTCTCTTCTACTCAGTTGATTATAGCAAACATTTAGATTTTCCTATCCTAATTTTAACACATTTACTCTTACTAAATATTCATATTTTTATAGTAAGTGTTCCTCACACAAAAGCCTCATCTACCTCATAAAATTCCTTCAGTTTCCTTTATTTCTAAGGTTACATATTAGTCTGAACAAATCTTTATCTATAGAACTTCTGGTCACATTTTAATACTGCAGAGTCTGTCACTTATAATCCCAGAGGGTTAATGTCCTCTATTTCTTCAGATTTGGATGGGACATGATACCATGGAGTGTGTAATCTGGCATCTGTGCAAAAACTTGTTGAAGTGATGGATTCCTCAGCTCATAAATGTGTTGGGTTAATATTCCATGGGTTGAAATGAGAGACAAGAGGAATTCAGACAGATAAATTTGCTTCCCCTCCTCTCTTCCTGATTACTAAAAATACCTCAGACAATGTTTCCTGTATCCTGTATGAAAAATTCTGGCATGTAAAAATTGCACCTGACAGTTGTCCTGCTGTGGTCCCCCACAGTTGATTGAAAGTAACATACAGTATGTCATCAATGAGATGACTGGCATCATGAGATGACTGGCATTTAATATATTATGAGCAAATTTACAAGTTTTATGATAATTGTTGGGTAGCTAAATAAAAATCTGTTAAGACAATAGCTACTAAAATAGCCAGAAGAACCTGAGGATATCACATCAGGAAATACTAGATATGTTTAAGTTGAATACCTTATATAACATTTAAATCTTACCCATATAAATGGAAAATCAATCCCACCGAAAAGTTAATTTGCCACTCTGGGTCATTTCCAAAAGTTTTTTTTTTTAAAAAGTATGTAGAATATAAAAATAAATGGCCTGTTTTTGTTTTTGCTTCTAAAAGTAAATGATATACTTTGATATGAAAATCTCTAAAATGGTCTAGATGTTTGAAATCAATAACAATGACTGAGCATATTAAATATGATACTGCTAGGATTTTCAAAACTCATGCCTGAAGTTGAACTAAAATAGATCATCCCTAAGTCAGACATCTCATTCCACTTTCATCCTAATATTAAGAAAAATAGCAAAAAGTGTGATTGCTATTAAAGTATATATGCAAAAAGTATTTCAATTTTTCTATTTAAAATTCAGGCTTTGTATACTAAATAATTGCTCTCAACAAATACAAAGGTTAGCAATTTAAGCCTCATGCCACACATGTCTACTGTCCCTAAAAATGCACGCTTTTGATAAGTCAGAACAAGCAAAACCAAGTTTCACCATTTTTCTCATCCTTTCATATAACCAATTCTAATCAGAAGTTATGTCTCTTTCTCTTCACTTTACAATTTTCATCCACTTTTCTTTCCTCTTATACTTTACTTAATTCAGAACTGTAATTTACTAACTAAGCAGATCAGATCTGTATCATAAATTCCCCACCCCCTGTGCCTCTCCCACCTCTGCCTCAACAGATTGCTAAAAAATTAAATTTTGAGTTTGAATTAATGCCCTCGAATCTGTGTATTCTGCTCTCCTCAACACCCCATGTCCTTACATCATCTTCAATAAAAGAAAATCAATTTCTAGTACTTTTGCTTGGCCAACTTATATATCAATGAAATCAAATAAGCTGACGTAATAAATTCAAAATTTTTTAAGAAATCCACAGCAACAAAGAGAGGAAGACCACAAAGAGGAAACAAAGAGGTTAGAAGGGGGTGGACAGTGGTACTTTATAAGATGCTTAATTTCTAAGAAAGGTAGAGAATTTTACAATTCACCCCTTATTTTGAAATACCTTTCTTGGGTGGCATCCTGGGAATATCCTGTCAGGAAAGATCAGCTGCCAGCTAGCTGATTTGGGGAAGGATGCTGTGTTGGAAGAACAAACGTTTCAGGATTGGTTCTGCATATCGGCACACTTCTGTCTGTTGCTGAAGTGCTAGCTGGTGCCATTTCACAGGCTGCAACCTAAGAAGGTACTAATTTCCTCACCATTAAATTTTCACGAATGTTTAGTTTGCCATTTAGGGATGGAGGACCCAGGTCAAAAGGGTTGTATTTAAGTAGATTGAACTAAAAACTAAACTGTTCCTGTCAGTCCAATTCAAAGAAAAATTGACTTCATTTGCCTCCCTGCATGTTTGCTGGAATCTTTTGAAATGCTTTTTATTCTAGACCTCATTTTAAAATGACTTTATCTCTAGGGCTTTCTCCTAATTACATTTCTGAAGGCTGTGTAAGGGAGCACCGGCTTAGAAAGGTGAGAAATACTAAGGATACTAGGTAAATTACATGAGTAAATAAAGAAGATACTCCTACATTGAGAGTTTAGGTTTAAGCAGAAAAGTTGAAGAGCATTCAATTTAGCTGTACAGCTCCAATGAGATAAAATCTAAATATTTATATTTTTCATTTTTTTCAGATTGTCTAAAAAGAAAACTTACCATGAAGAAATAAATTTTCTATTTCCTGGGGAAAACTTTTAACACTTTTTCTTCTCTCTGCTAACAATTTTAATAGAAAAATAGTGATCTTTGCTTTAAACTGAAAAACAAAGAAACAAAAAACCCTCACATTATTGAAAAGAAACAAAAAATAACTACTAAAATTTAATCTTGCCAAAGAGGCTGGGGTTTGAGGGGGGTTTGTTTTGTTTTTTGTTTTTTGTTTTGTTTTTTTTTTTTGGTGTAAGACACCAGTATTCTCTGGTTACTTCTGTGATAGCCACTGAACTTGGCAAGAGGGAGCAGTATTTTGAAATGGATCCTGATGACACATTTACACCAGATCAGCTTTTGGCTTAACAAGTAGATATGCACACACATCTGATCCTTTAGCAAATATAAGCCAGGGCATGAATTTTACTCAAACTATGGTTTTTGTTTGGCCATATTGGAATGATGTAAAAAAATAAAAATAACTTAAAAGTTAAATAAAAACTGTAGAGACTGGGAGATAATATAGTGGTGTGTTGGACCCAGGGTTGGTCCTAGCACCAAGATCCCCTGGCATCTCCAGGTACAGTCCTGGAGGCCCCTGAGAACCAATGAGGTGGTCCAGGTAATTCTTGTCCAAGCAGCACTGATCCTTGGTCTCAGCAATGCTGGCAGTGTTGACTAAATATAGTTGGTATTGAGCACTTTTTGAAAGTACCTTAACACAATTTTTAAATAAGTAAAAGGAATTTTTTCTCACTTAGCTCAGCCTCTCTGAGCACTGCTTCAGAGCAGCCCAAAAATAATTAGACATATACAAAACTGTCAAAATGATTCTCATCTAGTTTCCCTCATGTTGGACTTGGGGTCAACTGTAATAGTAAGGTAAGTTATAATGAATACAGATACTTGTAGTTTAGAATACCCAGAGTGGTTATTTAATTTGAGACTATATAAAGCAGCTAATAAATTGTACTATAAACTCTTGGACCTACAATCATGACAGAAAATACCTGATTTAATTTATACTCACTCAATTATACATCATAACACAACTACAATTCTGACAGAAAACAAAACTATGAGTAAAGTAATAAAAGATATTATAAAAGTCGGGCCCGGTGGCGCTCGAGGTAAGGTGCCTGCCTTACCTGCGCTAGCCTAGGAGACGGACCGCGGTTCGATCCCCCGGCGTCCCATATGGTCCCCCAAGCCAGGAGCGACTTCTGAGCGCATAGCCAGGAGTAACCCCTGAGCGTCACCGGGTGTGGCCCAAAAACCAAAAAAAAAAAAAGATATTCTAAAAGTTTTGAAGATAGAAAATCATAAAAAGGGGCCGGGCGGTGGCGCTAAAGGTAAGGTGCCTGCCTTGACTGCGCTAGCCTCGGATGGACTGCGGTTCGATCCCCCGGCGTCCCATATGGTCCCCCAAGCCAGGAGCGACTTCTGAGCGCATAGCCAGGAGTAACCCCTGAGCGTCACCGGGTGTGGCCCAAAAAACCAAAAAAAAAAAAAAAAAAGAAAATCATAAAAATAGTAGTAAACTATAATTAGATATAAAATCATATAAAAGATGATTTAGACAAAAATTTAAACATATTTTAACTTAACTAGAGGAACAATAAACACTATTACTACCCTATAAAACTTATTTTTCTTTCTAAAATGTTATATTTCTAAACAATAGGTTTCAAAACTGAATTTTTTTAATTCAACTGAGAATTCAAGGATTAAAAACAATATGCTGGGGGCCGGGAAGGTGGCGCTAGAGGTAAGGTGTCTGCCTTACAAGAGCTAGCCAAGGAACGGACCACGGTTCGATCCCCCGTCGTCCCATATAGTCCCCCCAAGCCAGGGGCGATTTCTGAGCACATTACCAGGAGTAACCCCTGAGCGTCAAACGGGTATGGCCCAAACCCCCCCCCAAAAAAAAAACAATATGCTGAATTCCTTATATTTGTTAATTATGGAGGCCACATTTTAAAATGATAGTCTACTTTCTACATATTTTCCCTTTTGTTTCTGTTGAGTTGCCATGATTTATAATACTAGAAATGATAGCTTTATGTATACAGTTTTTCAATATTACATCCACGACCACAAGTTCCCATCATTAATGTTAGAAGGACCCTTTTCATGTCACCCAACCCCCAGATAAGCTCAGTTCTACAGACCAACTCTTTATTTCTGTTGCCTTTGGTCCTTTGTTGTTTCTCTCTATGTTTCTTTATATCCCATATATAAGGAAAATGACTATGCATCTGTCTTTTTCCTTCTGACTTGATACACACTAGTTCCATCCTAATATTAGCAGATTGCATGATTTTACCTTAAAGCTGAGTAGTATTCCATCTTGTATATTGTTAGCTCTTCTAAGGAATCTCTAAAAGATTAAGGCAGACATGCTCTTTTCTTCTTCTGTCTGGCCTGTTTACATCTAGTGATAGGGGTATAAATTTGGCCAGTGTAAGTATGATGATTAGAGTTGTCCTGTGTCCTGGAAGGTTAGAGGAGAAAGCAGAGGGTCTTAGATGTGGAGTTGAGTCTGCTGTGAATTTGGAGTTTGGACATCAAGGATACTGGTGCTTAGCTGAAAAGGAAGGGAACTATTTATATTTTCATGAAGGTACCACAGAAATCACTAAGGAGGTTGATTTCACCTGGAAGGTTTATTGAGCAATGGACAGTATTAAATGTGGAGATCAGCCTGCTGAGAGGACAGTCAGAGATGGAAACTCCTTAGACCTAGCTGTAAAAACGGAGAAAAAAATAAAGTCTCAGATGTGGAAGTGGGCCTGCAGAGATGAAGTTGGAGGTCAGGCATGGAAACTGGTAAGACCCAATTGAAAGAGCAGCAACTTTAATTTCCTAAAGACCTTACTAATATCAACCAAAAGGTTAACTTGACTGAGAAGGTTAGAAGAGCAAGTACAGAGTATAAGAAATAAAATTGGCCTGCTGTCTCCGCCCCTCCCCCGATCAAGTCCCTGAGGTTTCTGGGTTTGGCAGTCTGTAGGGGACCTTCCTCTCTCCCCACTCTCCCCTACGAGCGAGGTCTCCAATGCCATTGGGACGGGCTAGAAACTACATATGGCAGGGGTTTTCGGCAGAGGCCTGGACAGGGCGGAGCCCCACTGACTTCCAGGTAGGGGAGGAGAAAAGGAAACCAGGCTCAACAGCGCCCTCCACCATTGTGGTCAGGAGTGGTACTTCACCGGCTGGCTGCGAAAGGGAGAGCAACTAACCAGGCTCCACTAGAGCACATACTAGAGGCCAAACCTCAGCTAGCCCACCCAACAGTTCCACCCAGAATTGCAATCCAGAGAAGGGACCCAGCCCCACATTACAGGGAGCAAAAGCAGGCGGAAATCGGAAAGCACTGCACTCCAAGCCACACCAATAAATGCAAAAAAAAAAAAAAAAGAAGAAAAAATGGGTAAACTGAGGAGGACCCTAACAGCTGGAGATACAGAGAGAACCCCTAGTAAGTTTCCAAGTCCACCCAAACACACAGATCCAAGAGATGAAGATTTAAAAGCAGCCATGAAAAAGGAAATACAAGCCACAGTAAAGGAAGTAAGAGAATCGCTAGCAACTGAGTACAAGAAATCCATGGATGAACAAATTAGCCAAATTAAAAAAGATCTGATACAAAACATGAGAGACTCCATACAAAAGAAATGAAAGGAATTAACAGACACCGTAGAAAGCCATACAAACAGAATGACAGAATTGGAGAAACACATAGAAGTACTCGAAGAAAAACTGTGAACTAAAAAAGACCAAGAAACCAACAAGGAAATAAGAAGCAAGGCACTGGAAGAAAAAGTCCAGCACTTAATGAATAAAGACAAAGGAAATAATCTAAGAATTGTAGGTACACCAGAAGGGGACGAAACAGGAAAAGGGGAAGAACAAGTAGTTAGGGAAATAATAGCAGAAAATTCCCCACCCTTTGGAAAGAGGACTCCAGGCTTATCCAGGAAATGAAAAGAGTCCCTAATAAAATAGACCCTAATAAACCAACACCAAGACATATAGTAATCCAAATGAAAAAAAAAAAAAAGAAAGATGAACTTCTTAAAGCAATAAGGGAAAAAAAATCCCTCAAGTACAAAGGAAGGGACATAAGAATCAAACCAGATCTCCCATTTGAAACAATTCAAGCAAGAAGATAGTGTATTGAAATATTTAATCAACTGAATGAAAGAAATTTCTAACCTAGGGTACAATACCCAGCAAAACTGTCATTCATATGGGATGGTAGCTTAAAAACATTCTCAAACAAAAACAAACTTTCACTACATGTGCAAACAAATCGATTCTAAATGACCTACTCAGAGGTTAACTACACAATCCAAACATCCAATTATAACAACAACCACCCTACACAACACAACTGCACAACAGCCCTCTGTCTATAATCTCCCTAAATGTTAATGGACTAAACTCTCCCATTAAAAGACATAATAGAGAACTGGATTAGAAAACATAAATCGGTCTTCTACTGCCTGCAAGAAATACACATACAAGTACAGGACAGTTAGGCTTAGAATAAAAGGATGGAAATCAATTTTTCAGGCCAATGAAAAACAAAAAAGAGCAGGGAAATCCATTCTTATATCAGACCAAATTCCATTCAACCTCAAGAAAGTGATCAGAGACAAAGAGGGTCACTACATACTAATCAGGGGAACACTAGATCAAGAGTTACTAACCCTGATCAATTTTACACACTTAATGTAGAGTCAGCAAAATATGTGAGGAAATTGCTCACTAACCTGGAGAAATACATGAAGGGAAATGTGATAATAGTAGGAGATCTCAAAACTCCACTATCACCACTGTACAGATCCAACAGACAGAAAAATAGCAAAGAAATAAGAGCCCTAAATGAAAAATTAGAAAATCTAGGGCTAATAGACTTATATAGGGCCCTCCACCCCCAGAAAACAGAATACATATTCTTCTCAAGCCCTCATGAACCTTCTCCAGAATAGACCATGTCCTGGGATATAAATCCAACTTGTACAAAACCACAAATGTAAAGCTCATTAGAAGCACCTTATTAGATAACTATGCAACAGAGGTCAAAATTAACTGTAAGAAGAAGCAATGGAGTAAATCCAACACCTGGAGATTAAGCAATATGCTTATGTGACCTTATCACATATAAAATAACCTCTCAGTTTTTCTGTTCATAGGGTTCCTGGATACAAAGGGTGAACATCCTACAGTGGTACCTCGGTGCTTAGTCACACGAGGCACTATACTCAGCTTGCATCATGAAAATGTCTGGATAAAACTCTTTAACATACCCTTTATCTCTAGATTGTGCCTTCTTTTCTTTTAGGACCTGAAGCACATGAACAGCCAGACCACCAAAGCAACAACCTTGACCTACAGATTTATACTAGAGGGCCTAAACATCGAACACTTCCAAGCAAACTAATATGCCCTTGCTCTGTTACCGTCCCTTCTTATTACTTCGTATTTTTGTTGTTGTTGTTGTTGTTTGATTGTTAGTTTGCTTTGTTTTGTTTTTCCTTTTCTCTCTTTCTGTCTCCCTCTTCTAACTTCTCCTCCTCATTATCATCAATTCAATCCATGTCAAACAAAAGCAGTTACCTCCTCTATAGGAAAGGAAAGCTGACATATAGGGTGCTGCAGACAATAATGCAAAGGGTAAACACCTAGATAGACCTCACTAACACAAGGGTTAGTACTGGAGACACGAATCCTATACATACCAAAAAGTTGATCTATTAGTTTCTTTTCCTTACAAGTACTTTACTTACCTATCTTTCTGTACTCAATGCATCTCTTGCCCTCCCCACCTCTCTACATTAATATATACTTAAGCTAACTTCTATACATTTATATGTGGGCAGGAGCACACAAAGATAGGAATCCTCCTTAAGAGACAAACCTAAACCACAAACAACCCATATCTATACCCTGTATAACCCCTCCCTACTCCTTCTCCCTCCTTCAGAAATCTATCCCTTCACCCCTCAATCCTATCCCCAATATCCCCACCACATTATAACTCTTCATCCTCAGTTCTTAATCCATTAGACATCAAGACCGATCTACCCCAGTATCCAGTACCCAAGTGAAGAGACTCCCACTCAAACTCACACATCGCTCCTGGCTAGAAAATACAACCAACACCCGGACTGACTCATGCAGTGTGGCCCTCCTAATCACCTTTCCCTAATGTGGACTGTGGCTTGATACAGGACCTAGATCCAAAAGGACTCCCACTGCAAGAGCTCTACCCAAGACCACCATGCCTGGAGCCCAAACCCCACAAGGAAATCTCAAAAGACAATGGGGAAGCCTATACTTTCATCATAAGTATAGACCTATATAACACTACCTCTTATCCCGTTTCTCCCCAAATGTAATCTGTATCACTTTCTCCCTTTTTCTTTGTTTTTTATTCTTGTTGTTCATTTTTTGTTTTTTTGTTTGTTTGTTTTTGTTTTTTTTTCTTTCCTTTGTTTTGTTTTTGTTTTTGTTTTTGATTTGATTTGTTTTTGTTTCTTTGGGTCACACCTGGCGGCACTCAGAGGGTGCTCCTGGCTCTATGCTCGGAGATCGCCCCTGGTGGGCATGGGGGACCATGTGGAATGCCAGGATTTGAGCCACTGTCTTTCTGCAGGAAGGACAGACGCCTTGCCTCCATGCTAACTCTCCCAGCCCTACTTTATTCCTTTAATTACGTCTTTTATTTAATCTTTTTTTTTTTTAAAAAAGAAATTTTTTCTTTAGTATGTGTGAGCATATATATTTTTAGTTTTTGTCCTGTGTCTGTTTTCTATTCTCTCCACCCCCAAATCCACCAGCAATATAATGTAACACCACTTCTCTTGCAAAGGCATATTAAAAAAAGGGGGGGGTGGGAGAAATTTTACATGTAAAAACAAGCTCTTATCTACTAGGGATAAGAACTTATACTTTTTTTACAACACAGGGGCATCTCCCACCCTGAACGTATGTCATGTAGAACCAACTTAGACCCCAGGGAATTAAGCACTGACCGTCCAGCCCTGACTCCTGGATCCCAGACATAGAAACGACAGAGTTCTCCACACAGCTCCAGGAACCAAATTGATAACCTGACAACAAAGAAATGGGAACAACTTGATCCAAGAGCAAGTTGTCCTTCCTCACCAGCCAATGATAAGACAAAATCAGAAGACATATCACTCTTTGTTCTGTGCAAAACCCAAGATTGCTATATACAGTTGACTGGTTGTTACAACCAGGACTGGACAGTATGCATCCCAGGACCACCACCACCACCACCACCACCACCACCACCACCACCAACAACAACAACAACAACAACAAAAAGCACTAGCCTAGCTTTTGTTCTACGATCTGTTCAACAAACAAGATCTCCAATTCCAGAGGTCTGACTGAGACAATCACAACTAAACAGGTTTTCCAGAAGTATAACAAAAGACTCTATCCCAGGCTCCATCATAGGAGCAATGTAATGACCAAGACCATCAACTACAGAAGATGGATTAAGACGACACCGAAGAAGCAGAACTGCTAGAACCACAAAGAAAGACTTCATCATAAGCTCCATACCTTGGGCTGTACAGACACCAAGATCTCTAGATGCAGAGGTCCGATTTTACCATCCATGACAAAGCAGAAGTCTTCTATACACCACAAAAGCACTGAGGGGAGAGTAAATGATCATGCAAGGAGTCTATAGTTAATCCAATGACAGTATACTTCAGGGGTGGAGAAAACCTGTATCTCCTAGGCTAAGAGAATTCCCTCTATAATATTCCCAATAGTTACTGTGCCTATGCAGGGACAAAAAAAAAGCACAAAATGATCATTTTTTCGCGTATAAATTTATTGATTGATCAATTTTTATTGACATCTTTATTTTGGTGTAGATATTGAAGTTGTTGTCTCCAATTTTATTTTTTTTTAATTTATCTTTCTCATTCTTTTTGTACTCTGGCGTGGTTTGATTTCAGAACTGAGACTCTTGTGTGGTGCTTGTCTTTATTGCTGTAGTGCTCACTGGATATTTAATTTGATATTTCTTTCTGTATTGATGTGGTGTTTCAATTACCTTTTTCATGTCCTCACTCAAACTAAGGTTGAAAGCCTCTAGAAGGACTCTGCCATTTTCAGCTTATTTGATTTATTTTATTTTTTTTTCTTATTTTTTATTCCATTCTATTTCTTTTCTTTCCTTCAAACTAAACCACATAACTCGAATTATCGAGCTCCACCTCTCAAATAGAGGGGGAAACAAGAGAGGGTACCAGGACCAAACAGATATATGATCACTAATAGTAAGCTAGACAAAGAGGGGACCACCTACTCTAGCAGCCCAGGGGGTGATGGTGGGGAGATATGGTTGCAGGAAGGAATGAGGATGGGGGAGGACAAATTTGGTGATGGGTATTCCCCTGATTCAATGTTAATATGTACCTACAATACTACTGTGAAAGATATGTAAGCCAATATGATCAAAATAAATATTAAAAAAAAGAAATAAAATTGGGCCTGCTAAGATGGTGGAGGCTGTGATCTAAATTGATTCTTTCAGAGATGATTATTAGCTGAAAAAATATTAAAATAATATGGATGCATAGTAGTAGAGAAGAGATTCCATCGTCTCAATATAATTTTGTTTTAAACAGGATATTAGGAGGGGAAACTTCATATAAGTTGAGGTCTAAATGATGACTCTGGAATTATTACATGTACCACTTTAACATAATTTTTTTTTTTTGCTCAGGGGTTACTCCTGGCTGTCTGCTCAGAAATAGCTCCTGGCAGGCAAGGGGGACCATATGGGACACCGGGATTCGAACCAACCACCTTTGGTCCTGGATCGGCTGCTTGCAAGGCAAACACCGCTGTGCTATCTCTCCGGCCCTAACGTAAAATATTTAAATTGCAGAATTTCAAAATATTTCCCACATAATTCATTTTAACATTTACTACACAGCCATTTATGTATTAGATTGTCTTTATACTTTCTCATTTTTACTGTAATACCATGATTTACAAAGTTGTTCATATATAGTCAGTTCAGATATTAAATGTTGAAACAGCAATCTCTACTACACCAGTGTGACTTTGTCTTTACCAGTGTCTTCAATTTCCTACCCACCACCATACCCTATCTCAAAGCAGGTACCAATTTCTATTGTTTATTATAATAGAAAGTCAAGTGAAATGATCAAAACTTAAGTCAATTTGTCTAAGGGTCAGTTTGAAATGATTGTTTTATCTCTCCATGGTGTTATACAAGTCAGTGACCAAGGATTTACTGTGCTGTAGTTGGAGCAAGTTGAACCTTCTGTGTTACTATTTATGTTAATGAGTTGGATAGATTTTTCCTTAGCTTTCCCATCATATTTCCTTTGATTCTACTGGACTAACATTACTATAAAATATTAAGTGTTGTACAGCCACAACACACAGCACAGCACAACACCACAGTCCAGGATTTATAGATCTTTTATGGCTTGTCCAAATACACTAGGCATGCTTATTTTGTGATTGACATGGCGGGGACTCTTAGAGACCAGGGCAGTCCATTTCTCACTAAGCACCTGTACTTCCAGCAGTCCTGGCAACCATGTGCATAAACCATCACTCTTTTTTGGGGGAGGGGTGTCACACTCATTTGATACTCAGGGGTTACTCCTGGCTATGCGCTCAGAAATTGCTCCTGGATTGGGGGGATCATATGGGACGCAGGGGGTTGAACGGCGGTCTGTCCTAGAATAGTGCTTGCAAGGCAGATACCTTACCTCTAGCGCCACCGCTCTGGCCCTGTAAACCATCACTCTTAGATGAGCTAAGTGGCAGGGCTCCACAGATCCTTGATGTTCTGGACCTTATGACCACAAAAAGCCATAATTTTAATTCTGACTTCTTAGTAGAAAGACACCAAATTAGATGTGAAATTATCATAGAAACTGCATGAGGCTGACAAACAACAGAACGCTCAGCTAATAATCAGCTTAAAAGCCTTCAGACAATTCCATAATGACTCCATTGCAAGAAATGGCAATTTTGACAAAATTTTTAATAATGTTTTTGCTGCTTCATCTTCTTTATCATTATCATCTTCTTATCATCATCCCCTTCTTTCTTCCTTTTTTCTTTAGACACTATGGTTTTAAATATTGTTAGTGAATGGGGTGTCATGCATATCGTTTTAACTTTCTCACCCAGTTCTTATCCAGAGTAATCATTTCTAATTCTCTTTGTCACAGTGATCCCTTCTCTGCCCTAACTGCACTCCACTGATATTTATGGAAAGCTTTCTATAGTGATGCTTCTGGACCTTTTCTCTATTATCTCTTGATATTATTATCATATTATCTTTTTTTTTTACATATCTCAAATTAGTGTCATCATTCTGTCTACTCCTCTCCTTCTGACTCATTGGAACTTCTTTCAATACAAAATACCTTTTCATTACCTTTTTCATAATTATTCTATTTTCTCTTTTGTATTCTTAACTATAGTTAAGTTTCTTGAATTTTACATATTCTTTGCCCTTTATATTCATGTGATTTAAAAATTTGTATTGACTTTTCTTTCTATATTCTAGAATATTTTTCAAGTTTTTCCTCTAAGTATGTAATGAGATGGATCTAATTTTTAAATGATTTCTTTTCTTTGAATCATCAAGGCTAAGAAAGAACAATTTGTATTGTCTGTATCATTGCTCCCTGCTATTATATTACTTTAAGTGAATATTAGGACAATATTAGTTCTAAGTAGTTTTTTAAAACAAGCTAATGGCCAGACTAATAATACAGCAGGTAGGGTGCTTACCCTCCATGCAGATCAACATTCCTTCTATCCTTGAAGCCCTATATTGTTTCCCAAAACTCTCAAAGATTGATCCCTGAGCATAGAGTAAAGGGAAATCCCTGAGCAATACCAAGTGAACCCTTGCCCCCCAAAGACCTCTATTTTCCAAATGCAAGAGAAATAAAATTAAATGTGATGTTACCAAATAATCTAATTCTTCATCTTATTAATTTGCAACATTAGTATTATTTTAGGGGTTGGAAGATTTAAAATAACTATAAATAAAATTTCTGTAATCCCTGAAGAGGATTGTAAAGAAGTTTGGGAACATGCTCTACTTTTCATTTCTAAAAATATAATCACTTGGGTCACACTAAAGAAGTATGTGAAATCTTTTTAATTGAAAGTCAGATTTAAACTAGTGTTACCTACCATACAAACAAGTGCACCCATGTGTGAACAAACACACGCTTGTACCATTATCAAAAACCCTAAAGCGATCTTTTATTTATTATCGCCACTCTTTGTATGCACCTCTTGTTCTTTTCTTGAAGCTAACAGGCATTTGCTTCATCTGTCTAACAGTTGAAGCTAGAGTAAAAATCACACAGACTACTCAAGTGGAAGTGACATAGTAACTATATGAAATAAATTAGCCAAATCATTTTTTACCCTTACCCTAACTTCATCCAAACTGCTTAGAGTTTCACATACTGAAGTTTCACTTTCTTTTGCCAGTTGGAATCATTGTCCCAGAATGGTATATCTTCAGGTCTCATTCCATTAAATATTACATTATTAAATGCAGAGTATTATGTCCTTACTAGAGTTCTAAGCACAAAAATATGTTAAAAACTTTTGTGCCATTGATATCTTTTTAACCCCACTGATCTCCATGGAATTATCTACCATGTCCCACCATGATGTACATGGACCTTGCAGTTTAGGTTCCAAGCATACAAAAATATAAGAAAATTCTAAGACAGATTTTGAAAAATGGAAATTAATTTTAAAGTCTTATATCTAATGAAAGTATGTTAAATACAATATAGTGTGTGGTGATACCTGTAAGGTTTGTGAAGTACCTTACAAGGCTAAAAAATTATACACAGATACTGTATTTATTGTTGTCCATTAATGCAATATGAGTTTAAAATGCATGCTACAGGCCAGAAAGGAAAAGAAGCATGTAAGATGCTTTTCTTGCATGCACACTATTGACCCAAGTTTGATCCCTGGCATCATATTAATTCCCAAATACTTCCGGAATGCTCCTTGAGCACAGAATTAGGAATAAGCTCTGAGCACAGCCTGGTATGGTCTAAAAAACAATATAATAAAATAAAATGCATACTATGCACATATCACCTCAAAAATATATCAACAATAATTCTGTTTCTGTGAAAAATTTTACTTGGAAGTTTTATAACTTTGGAAGTAATATAACTTTGAAAAAATTTTAAATATAAATTTTGCAGTGACAGTCTTATTTCTACTTTCATCAGATTGCTTGTCTCCATAAATATGGCAAGGAAAGCATAGACAAAGGAAGGTATGGGCTAAGATTTGTCCTGAAAGAGATGAAAAGGAAAGTGTAAAAGGAGACAATAAGACAATTATGATAAGACTATTGATACGTTGAACTGAGAAAAATTTTTCTCCATAGGCCTCTGAAAACTCATTCACTATTGTCAAAGAGGCCTTTATCTTCTCCACTTCCCACATGCAACCCCAAACCCCTTTAACTTCTCAGGAGGATGAAAGTAATGGAACCTTGACAATCAAGTCAATAAATTAATAGACCATCTCTAGAATAATTTACCCAAATTTCTCTGGCAAAAAAAGAACTAATTCTCCTGCACAGATACCTCAAGAGTTTGTAACTTTAACAGACTAGTTTCTTTTTAGTAATGATATGCCAGAAATGTACACTGAACAATAAACTCTAAATCTCACTGAATATTCAATGAACATTTTAAGCGATGAGATATTTAAATTGGAAAAATAAACAGTAAGAGAGTAAGAGACCTAAACTGGTTGTATTAATTCACAAAAGTCACTATTATTACTAGAAATTTGTTTTTCTCGTCCACATCCATCTGTTCCCAGTGAGATTTAAAGGACCACTTGGAATGGCAAGGACCAAATTTGGGTGGATTATGTGCAAAGAAATCACTTTACCTGTTTATAATCTGGATCCTAGAAACTATAAGTTGAATAAAACATTGTTGGACTGAGTGATAAGATAGCAGGTAGGGCTTGTCTTGCAAGTGACCAACTTGTTTTTATATATGATACAACATATGGTCTTATGAACCATCCAATAGTAATTCCTAAAAGTGGAGCCAGATAGAAGCCCTGAGTACCACTGAGTTGTGCCCCAAAATTGAAAAGTGTAGCATTGCTTTACAATAAGGTATGATCAATCTTTGCTACTATAGAATTGAAAGATGCATGACATGATATGATTGTTTTGTAAGTTAATTAATTGAGTGAAAAAGAATTAGATAAACACATAGTATGGAGAAATTATGATACATTAAAAGAGAATATGCTTTGATATGCTCTTTTTGGATGTGCTTCTCTCTTAACCCCTCTGAAATCTGGCTTCTTCTCCTAACTTGTCTATGACTCAATTTCCTTGAAAATGCTTTTGTCAACAATATAAAATTATTGTTGTCAATTCCAAAAAACATTTTTTCAGTCTTTAACTTGCTTATTTCCTTTTCCAGCATCTGACTGTATAAAATCCTTTATTCATGATTTCCTTGAAATGATCTTTCTCAGGTGTCATCTCTTTACCTTAGTTGTTTCTTCTAAATATCTTTATAAATATATCCTTTTTTTTGGTTCCTTTAGTATTATTATCAAAGTTATTCCAATATGTTCTATTTTATATATCAATGTACTTTACCTCTATGATAATTTTATATATTAAGATATTTGTATTGTTCATTGGAAAACTTAAGAAATTATCTCAAAGAGGTCAAACTCTTTACATGGTAACTGAAAGCATAATAGGGAAAATAATTATTTAAGCTTTTGTTACATAATTTTGGGAAAGATTTAATAAAGCAGGAAGTTGGTCTTGACAGGATGCTATCAAGAAGAAAGGATAATTATATACTTGTATACTTGGACCTTTTCATTTAATATTCACAGAGCAGTCAGTCAAATTATTCTCTTGTTGGATGTAAAAAACATCCCATAGAAAAAATAAGAAAATATTATTCTTATGTCATAATAAGATTAAATAAAGCAAGGTTAATTTATGTTTTTTTGTTGGCTATGTGTAGCTTCTTATTGCTGTACCACAAACACTTTATGGTTTTCCTATCATAAAAGATAACATAAAAGCAACAACTGGCTATGCTCATAGAATTCTTGATTAATGGATTCTGACAATGCCCCTTAAAATATTACAAGCATCACCATGTTACAGTAAAGTATGCAAGACAGACAGACAAAACAACATCACTTAGAAAATATCCATGTGTTGAATAAAAGAGTATGAATTAAAACACATTAGAATGATGTATTTACTAATAATTATGTAATGAATCAAAGCAACTAATATTAACTTTTAGGATACATATATGCAGCAACCATAAGAAACATTCACTTCCAGTAAAAAACATTTCCAATTTTTTTTTTGTTTTGGGGCCACGCCCAGTAACCATCAGGGGTTACTCATGTCTATGCATTCAAAAATTGTTCCTGGCTTGGAGGACCATATGGGACACTGGGAGAATCGAACCACAGTTCATCCTAGATTAGAACTTGCAAGGCTAACACCCTATCGCATGTGCCACTGCTCCAGCCCTACAATTTCTAAATTTAATGTTTACAATAGGAAATGTTTATTATTGGACAGATAAAGCAGAAAGAAAAATCAATAAGTAAACAACAGTATTAAGTGACAATTTGAAAGAGCTAAACTTATCAAACATATAAAGGGATCTTTCCCAAAAAAGCTAAATATGTATTTTTGAGTGCACATGGAATAGTCTACAAATTATGATAAGAAAACCATAAAGAGTTTGTGGTATAATACCAGGAAACTTCAGGGGTAGGGTCTCCTTGTATTTAGGCCAAGGATTTTCCTTTCCATGTCCCTCATATTTTGGTGGACCTATGCAAACAATAATTGCCACTCTAACACCGTTTTTACTGTGCTCCTTTGACTATAATCCTTAAGAAAAACAACCCTGGGGCCGGGCGGTGGCGCTAGAGGTAAGGTGCCTGCCTTGCCTGCGCTAGCCTAGGATGGACCGCGGTTCGATCCCCCGGCGTCCCATATGGTCCCCCAAGAAGCCAGGAGCAACTTCTGAGCGCATAGCCAGGAGTAACCCCTGAGCATCACAGGGTGTGGCCCAAAAAAAAAAACAAAAAAGAAAAGAAAAAAAGAAAAACAACCCAATTAAGCTTTTGAGGTTAACTTAAAGTAATATGCATGTGCATGGAAATGTATAAAAGTACTTTGTCTTCAATGTTTAAGGAGTTACATAAGTTTTATGGCTTTAGATTGCTTTCTGTGCTGCTAAGAAATATTATGTATTACAATCTGGGGACTTGAGGGACAAAGTTCTGTTTTATTTTTCTTAATGTTCTTTGGCTGAAAGTTCAAAGTTAAGATATCAGCAAGGGGACTTCTGAGAATTCTATTTATGGGTGATTGTCCTTCCACTGTAACTTTACCTTGTCCTCTTTCTTTGCATCTTTGTTCTCATAATTAAACATAAAAAATTTAATAAAAAGAAAAAAAAGAGTTGTGGTACAGCAATAAGAAGCTACACATAGCCAACAAAATATGGGCTTCCTCTCACAAAAGATGATCTAAATACTTCTACTCACCAATTATAACCTGTCAGAACCATTTTTTAATGTTAAGTCCTTAATATGGCAACATTCCTCAGGGAAACTTTCTAATCCACTGTATTAAATACTAGTTTTATCAAAACTATCTCTCTTAAACCCCTGTAGTTCTGCTACCTATACTACTAAGAGTTTTATAGAATTCTTTTTTCTATTTATGGTTTCTTTTTGTTACAAAACAACAACTGGCTATGCTCATAGAATTCTTGATTAATGGATACTGATAATGGCCCTTAAAATATTACAAGTATCACCATTTTAGAGTAAAGTATGCAAGTAAAATTATTATTTTAAGGGATTAATTAGTCTTAAAACTTTAGGACTATAGGAAAGATGATGACAGAGATTATAGATCACAATTTCCTTGAAGAACTAGATCATGCAAAATATACATATACTGCTCTAAAATAGGAGCAAAGAAAAACATCCCTAAATTCCAGAGGATTTGCTGATTTTGCTACTTTAATGTCCAGTGATATCAGCAAGTGAGTATCCATAAAATTCTGAGTCAGTAAGGAGAATGCAAAATAATCATCCTTCTCAAATCCTCTCATCCTTTCCATCACCAGTAATGGATTAAATAGTACTCAATTATATAGAAGCATTGTTTATTGAAGTAACCTGAACTGTTGAGTCATTATTTTCTGTATGTCCAATTTTGAAAGAAATTACTTGAACAGCTAAAGTGTTTATTTGTTTATTTGTATATGAATATTTGTTTGTTTATTTATCTTGTTTGAGGCCACACCTGTCTGTGTTCAGAACTTACTCCTAGCTGTGCTCTGGGCTCACTCCTGATCTGCTTGGGACTAAACCCATGTTCATCACATACAAGGCAAGTACCTTACCCACTCACTATCTCTCCAGTTTCAAAAAAGGTTTCTTTTTAAATTAACTGTTTAAAGAGATCAGAGAGAACTCTAAGATATATCACAAGCTGAAACAGCAATATCCACCCATCTAGTTTGAGGAAGGAACAATACTGGAATTGCAGAGTAGGAGAAGACCATGCTGCCCCAATGCTGATATAAAACCATATTCAAAGAAGCAGATTCCATAGAATCCACTTATAATCTGGAGTGAAAAAGACTATTGACTATACAGTCTGGCAATGATCTACAGAAGCAACTCAAGTTTGCTAGTTAGTGTGAGAGGCAGAAGCTGGTTTTTGTGTTATTGTGACCTGTCTTCTCTGGGAGACCTAGATGGACAAGCCTGAATGTCAAAGTGACCTGTCATTTATTGCTAGGGAGTAGAGACATACTGAAGTTGCCTGCTCTAAACATCACAACTAGCAGAAAATTGCCTGAAAGTTCCTTAGTATTCCTCCTAAGGCTGTAAAAATCCCTTTCTTTCTGTGAGTGTATATGTATATTTATGTATATATACACATATATGTATATATACATATATATGTATACAGATGAACATGTGTATATACAATATGTGTGTATATATATGGGATGTATATATAGGGATGAAGAAAGAGGAAGAGAAAGAAAGAGAGAGGACTGGAACTTCTATAGAATGGTTTTCTATCATGGTTACTCTACAGTTCTTTTCACCGATGAAACTGAATATCTATCAAAAATGTACAAGTGTCTTTAAAAAGCCTTGCTACATCAACACAAAAGAGGACAAAGAAAAGTGAGCTTTAGGACCAGAGTGATAGTGCAGTGTAGAGTGTTTGCTTTGCACTTGGTCGACCCAGGAAAGACTTTTGTTCAACCCCTGGCATTCCATATAATCCCCCGACCCTGCCAGGAGCAATATATGAGCACAGAGCCAGGAGCAACCCCTGAGCATTGCTGGATGTGGCCCACCATCACCGAAAGAAAGAAAAGGAAGGAAGGAAGGAAGGAAGGAAGGAAGGAAGGAAGGAAGGAAGGAAGGAAGGAAGGAAGGAAGGAAGGAGGAAGGAGGAAGGAGGGAGGGAGGGGGAGGGAGGGAGGGAGGAGAGGGAGGGAGGGAGGGAGGAGAGGGAGGGAGGGAGAGGGAGGGAGGGAGGGAAGGAGGGAGGAGGAAGGAGGAGAGAGGGAGAGAGAGAAAGAGAGAAAGAGAGAAAAGAAAGAAAGAGAGAAAAGAAAGAGAGGAAAGAAAGAAAGAAAGAAAGAAAGAAAGAAAGAAAGAAAGAAAGAAAGAAAGAAAGAAAGAAAGAAGAAAGAAAGAAAGAAAGAAAGAAAGAAAAAAGAAAGAAAGAAAGAAAGAAAGAAAGAAAGAAAGAAAGAAAGAAAGAAAAAAGAAAGAAAAAGAAAAGAAAGAAAGAAAGAAAGAAAGAAAGAAAGAAAGAAAGAAAGAAAGAAAGAAAGAAAGAAAGAAAGAAAGAAAGAAAGAAAGAAAGAAAGAAAGAAAGAAAGAAAGAAAGAAAGAAAGAAAGAAAGAAAGAAAGAAAGAAAGAAAGAAAGAAAAGTGAATGTTACAGGGCTGGAGTGATAGTACAGCTTGTAGAGTTTACCTTGCTTGCAGTCAAATTGAGTTCAATCCCACAATCTCATATAGTTCCCCAAGCCCTACCAGGAATAATTCCTAAGCAGAGTCCAAGTTATGACTTCACGCTCCAAAAAGAAAACTAAATTTTGAGATGAGTCAATAAAGAACTACTAGGTACTTAACTTACAATCATTTTTCTTTAGACCAATTATGAGGAATGGCATTACATTGTCCACAGATTCAAACACTAAAAAGATCTTTGTGTAAATACTGAGTTCTCAACAAAGTTCTGAATAATATTAATGTTCTTTCATGTATTAATATCTACTCCAACTTCACTATTCATCTTCCTTTGCTTGTTAAAATAGTTTCAAAGCAAAAGTAAAACAAAATTTCTATTAGTTAAGGATGTTCTCTATTAATGAGCCATGAGAATATCCACAGGCAACATCTGCTTCATGAAAGAATTATGAATAAAAATGTCAATTCAGTGTCATTTTTGGAATAGAAGTTTTTGTGGATAACTGGAAAAGATATTCTCTGACATATGTAAAGTTTATTTTCTAAAAGACTAATTTTCAGTGTTGATATCAAGCTCAGTAATGGCCTGTAAGCCTTGCAAAATGACAATATGTAGTTTCTTTATTTCTTGACAGCTTTGCAGTTAAATTGTTGAGAATCCAAACACATCATTTTTTATTCATTTGCCAAGGCTGTTTTCACTAAGGATGAAAAAAAATGCTCCTTACATCCAAGCTAAAATATGTTACAATAAAGTGTTATACCCTTGTGACTATTAGTTATGTATTTGGTGGTATTTCTTCTCAGTTTCTTAACAAATAGTATTTGTCTTTCATACCTTCTTTTGGTGCAATAAAATCTTAATGCAATAAAAAGTGGAAGGGAATCAGGTATTACATGGTATTTGCATTTATCTTTATTCCCAATGCATTAATCTATATATCCACTTGGGAGCATATTTTGCTGCTGTCATAATAAATTCTTTACCAGTTTGTCCACAAAGCAAGAACCTATTTAGAGTAAACTACAACAGTATTGTGCTTTGCATGTATACATTTTCTTAAAAACAGGATTTTGAATGCAAATGCATTCATGTGCCAGACATAAATCATAAATTAATAAAAGAAGAATAATCAAAGGTAAGAAGTATCCATGAGGAGCATATTAACTAGAAAAGGTGAGCCCTTTGTAAAGAAAAAGAACAAAAGGAAAGAAAGAAAGAAAGAAAGAAAGAAAGAAAGAAAGAAAGAAAGAAAGAAAGAAAGAAAGAAAGAAAGAAAGAAAGAAAGAGAGAGAAGAGAGAGAGAAGAGAAAGAAAGAAAGAAAGAAAGAAAGAAAGAAAGAAAGAAAGAAAGAAAGAAAGAAAGAAAGAAAGAAAGAAAGAAAGAAAGAAAGAAAGAAAGAAAGAAAGAAAGAAAGTAAGAAAGAAAGAAAGAAGAAAGAGAAAGAAAAGAAGAAAGAAGAAAGAAAGAAAGAAAGAAAGAAAGAAAGAAAGAAAGAAAGAAAGAAAGAAAGAAAGAAAGAAAGAAAGAAAGAAAGAAAGAAAGAAAGAAAGAAAGAAAGAAAGAAAGAAAGAAGAAAGAAAGAAAGAAAGAAAGAGAGAAAGAAAGAAAGAAGAAAGAAAGAAAGAAAGAAAGAAAGAAAGAAAGAAAGAAAGAAAGAAAGAAGAGAGAGAAAGAGAGAGAAAGAAGAGAGAGAAAAGAAGAAAGAAAGAAAGAAAGAAAGAAAGAAAGAAAGAAAGAAAGAAAGAAAGAAAGAAAGAAAGAAAGAAAGAAAGAAAGAAAGAAAGAAAGAAAAGAAAGAAAGAGAGAGAGAGAAAAGAAGAAAGAAAGAAAGGAAGAAAAAAGAAAGAAGAAAGAAAGAAAGAAAGAAAGAAAGAAAGAAAGAAAGAAAGAAAGAAAGAAAGAAAGAAAGAAAGAAAGAAAGAAAGGAAGGAAGGAAGGAAGGAAGGAAGGAAGGAAGGAAGGAAGGAAGGAAGGAAGGAGAAAGAAAGAAAGAAAGAAAGAAAGAAAGAAAGAAAGAAAGAAAGAAAGAAAGAAAGAAAGAAAGAAGAAAGAAAGAAAGAAAGAAAGAAAGAAGGAAAGAAAGAAAGAAAGAAAGAAAGAAAAGAAGAAAGAAAAAGAAAGAAAGAAAGAAAGAAAGAAAGAAAGAAAGAAAGAAAGAAAGAAAGAAAGAAAGAAAGAAGAAAGAAAGAAAGAAAGAAAGAAAGAAAGAAAGAAAGAAAGAAAGAAAGAAAGAAAGAAAGAAAGAGAGAGAGAAAGAAAGATAACAGAACTGAAATAAGAAAATTAAATTAAAGTAAGAAGGAAAGAAATAAAAATAAAGAAAATGTAAGAGAAATAAAGAAAAAAAGAGAAATGAAGGAAGGAAGGAAAAAAAGAGGGAGGAAAATGCTACAGGGTGAAAATAAAAACAAGTTAGAGTAACAGGCAGCTGCCCCTCTAATCACAGCTACTGTAAAAATATTTTATTTTTTCTTTTTGCTTTTTGGGCCACACCCGGTGACGCTCAGGGGTTATACCTGGTTATGAGCTCAGAAATCGCTCTTGGCTTGGGGAACCATATGGGACGCAGGGGCATCAATCGAATCACAGTTCGTCCTAGGCTAGAGCGTGCAAGGAAAACGCCCACTGCTTGTGTAAAAATCTTGAGTGAAACGAATTAGAAGTTGAAGTGGGTCAAAGGAGAAGTAAAATTAGATTAACCTGGGCTGAAGAGATAGAACAAGAGCCAAGTGTAAGGCTCTTGTCTTACACACAGCTGAACCTGGTTTCATCTCAACTACCAATATTGAGCATTGCCAATATGACCCCTGAACACAGAGCCAGGACTAGCTCCTGGACACCACAATGTGTGGCACAAGTCCTCCCTCCCCAACCAAAAACAAAAACAAAAAAGAACAAAAACCGGGAGATTAATTAAAGTAAAGCAGATCTTAGTCCTGCACCAATGTGTGTTCTTGCTATTTCTAGACACACTCTCCATCTCTGGCTTCTGTGCTTCTGTGTTGCTAATGCCCCCCTATTTTGCTCCTTATCTTCTCCCTAATATACTCACTACATATTATATATATGTATATATATATATATATATATATGTAAGGGAATGTCCTTGTTGGTAAAACTCACTTAAAATAAAATGAACAGTTTCATGTACATTTTTTTTTCAGTTCCCTACATCTGTGCTGATGGATCACTCATGTAGGACTCAGGAGATTATAGGAATGGATTATGGGATGGAATCTGGGATGGCCACATGCAAGGCAGGTTTGCTCCAATCCTTCATGTACTTTAAAATGTGAAAATTAGAGACACTCCACACATTCATATAAGTACCCCTAAAATGTAGCTCCAGAACAATTTTATTGCTTCAAAAGGAATCCCACTTGTTAATCAGTCACTTTTACAGACCACTCTCCCCAGCTCCTAACAGCAATTAATTAGATTACTATGAAACCTTTATTTTTGCATTCTTTGAACCCTCAGTTCAGCCAGCACTTGAGAGAAAAAAAATTCTCTACTACAAAAAACATTTTGGATGTGAACTTAAGTAAAAGAAAAACTAGTAGTGGCCAAAGAGGTTTTCTCAACTTATATAAGAGAGCACATCATTCTACCTGGTATCAAAAAAAATATGACAGGCCTCTTAATTCTCAAGTTGTAATTGAACCTTTTGCCTTATTCTAGCCAGTTTCTTATGTACATTCTCAGAAACAAATATGGTCTAGGGTGGAGCAATAATATAGCAGGTAAGATGTTTGTCTTGAACATGGCTGACGCCGATTCAATCCCTGGCATCCCATATGGTCCCCCAAGCTTGCCAGAAGTGATTTCTGAGTGCAAAGCAAGGAGTAATCCCTGTGTGCTTCAGGGAGTGGCTCAAAAACCAAAAAAACAAGCAAATATGACCTAAATTGAATTACAATTAATTCAGTTGAAGATTCAAGACTAATCAGATAATTTTTCTATTCCCCTCTGCCAGTTTTTCTTTATTTTTTGCTCATTGTTAAGAGTTATATTCTATTGTCCTACAAGCAATTTTGCCTTCTTCTTGTATCAGCTGAAAATAAGTTTGTTATACCTAACACAAATGCACTCTCTCCTATGCCAAAGCACATTTTTTGAATTTCTCAGGATTGTAGTCAGATACTGTCATTCTACTTGGGATATTTTGAAAGAAGGGTCACCAACCAGGGTTGAATTTCAGTAAACTGATTACTTTCCACACAGATACAGTAATATGTCAACAAATTCCTCTTGAGGTACAATGTAATCCTAAAAATCTACAATTGTAGAATCCTGTTCTTTTTGAATGTCAATCTTTTATTCAGAGTACATAACAAATTCATTTGTCCTAAAGTTAGACATTTTCTCAATTATTTAGGTGACAAGTAAAGAGCTTTGAGCTGCAGATGAAATATACAGAATAGTTTCAAATAATACAAATCTAAAATTAAAATGAAAACATCTTCTATTTTGTTCTTTTACTTACTTGGTAAAGATAGCCTTGGGAAAGTTACCCCACATTTTCAGGTTTTTATTTCTTCCTCATTTTGCTTAACATCACAAATGTGGCATTAGATCAAATAACTTTCTACCCAGGGTATTAAAGCTGTGAGTAAAAAAAACACATCATCTATTACAGAAAAAATAATACACCTTTTATTCATATGCTAGCATTAAAAAATAAGATTTTAATTTAATTTTAGTCTAGTAACAATTTGTTATATAGAAACTTTTATATTAGAATACAATATTATTAAAAATAAATAAAATACAAAATTATACAAAACTGGTGTAGAAATTAGAAAATAAAATTACATGAAAATTATGCCACACAGCTTTAGGTATTCATATTCCATGTTCCTTTCTATATGAGCTTCTACATAAATATTATCAAAAAATAAAATCTACTGTAGGCATTTGTATTTTTGCTCAATAAATGTCATGCTGTTTTAATAACATCATCATTTTATTACAAAATTATTAAATTATACTTCTATGTAAGTTAAATAATATTTCTACATATGGGAACATATTGCTATCTTAGAATATTTGGTGGTTCCTAATTCATTATTTTAACACTGCTGCAATAAACATCTATGAATTATGATATATCTTTGTGAATTAAGAATGGGTATTATTGCAATGGAGTTATAGTACAGTGGGTAAGGAGATTGTTTTGCACATGGCTAATCTAAGTTTGATCCTTGGTATCTTGTATGGTCTCCTGAGCACCACCTGGAGTGATTCCTGAGTGCACAGCAAGGAGTTAGCCTGAAATATTGCTTTGTGTGCCACTCCCTCTCTCTCTCACAGAGAGAGAGAGAGAGAGAGAGAGAGAGAGGAGAGACAGAAAATCACTACTACCATTGTTTAATTATTTCAATTCTGGACAATGGGAATATCTTCTTGGTTTCTATAGCATCCGTGCTTTCCAGGATGTTTGGTGATCCAAGCAGTTTTTGTCTATCTTTTGCCTATATTTGAAATTAGCTAATTCTCCAAGGAAGTCTCATTCCTTTTAGTGAAAATGATATTTAGAGAGCACCATCTGGGTACTAAGAAATCTTATTGCTTGATAATTGTTGCCAGATCTCATCAGGGAAATGAACTAGAAAATCTTTAAAAGAAAAAGCATTATGAATTTATAAAAATGCTTTAAGTCTCAAATTATGATGAAAATATTTTACTAATTATTTTACATATATATTAAATTTTTGCTTTGAAAATCTTAGCTCTATAAAAATTGTTAATGGAACTGGAGATATAGTAAAGCAGGTAGTAATCTTGCCTTGGAGGAAGTTTTGATCAGTTTGATCCTTACCGCCCATATGGTCCAATGAGACCCACTAGCAATGAACATTGAAAATTGCTGGGTGTATGTTACAGGGAATGTTGGACTTGTTCCCTCGACCCCAGATGTACCAATAATACTTTGAGGCATTGTTCCTCTTTTGCATAGGCACATTAAAAGGGGAAAATATTACATTATGCAAACAAGTTCTTATCTAATAGAGATGGGAACACAAATTTTGTAATGCAGTTAGGCCTTATACCCTGAACATTGGCATAATAACTTGGCTCAGGCCTCAGAAGAATGGGCGTTGCCTATACATCCCTGAACAATGGATACAATCTATGGAAACAACCACAATTTTCTATAACATTAGCAGGAAGTAAACCTCTACCAGGGAAGACCCTACCACTGCTCTGGCATTGACATACTCCAAAGAGTGCATTCTTAACACCCAGACTAATTATCAACAGCAAAATCCTGCTTTCAGGGCAGGTGTCTCCTCATCTAATGGTGAAGTGAAACTAGAGGACGTTCCACATCAACATGACTCGATGAAGGAAATGTGCAGAAGCCAGAATCTTTAACTACAGGAACCTGACACCAACAACAGCTAATGTGCAAAAAAGTTTCACCGGGACCACGGAGAAAGACTCAGGGATTGGGGAACCTGGTATGCCTGGAGCCCAGAGTCCGTCTTATGCCAGAAAATGTCAGGGGTGAGGCCTCCTTGTAATTAGGTCAAGGCTTTTTTTCCCATTTTCCTCATATTTTGCTGTGCCTATACAAACAATGGCAATCACCACTCTCACATCGTTACTTCTGTATTTTTTAACACTTATCCTTAAGAAAGAAAGGGAAGGAAGGAAGGAAGGAAGGAAGGAAGGAAGGAAGGAAGGAAGGAAGGAAGGAAGGAAGGAAGGAAGGAAGGAAGGAAGGAAGGAAGGAAGGAAGGAAGGAAGGAAGGAAGGAAGGAAGGAAGGAAGGAAGGAAGGAAGGAAGGAAGGAAGGAGAAAGAAAAAGAAGAGAGAAAAGAAAGAAAGAAAGAAAGAAAGAAAGAAAGAAAGAAAGAAAGAAAGAAAGAAAGAAAGAAAGAAAGAAAGAAAGAAAGAAAGAAAGAAAGAAAGAAAGAAAGAAAGAAAGAAAGAAAGAAAGAAAGAAAGAAAGAAAAAGAAAGAAAGAAATAGAGAAAGAAAGAAAGAGAAAGAAAAATGAAAGAAGAAAGAAACGAAGAAAGAAAGAAAGAAAGAAGAAAGAAAGAAAAATAAAGAAAGAGAAAGAAAGAAAGAAAAAGTAAGAAAGAAAGAAAGAAAGAGAAAGAAAGAAAGAAAGAAAGAAAGAAAGAAAGAAAGAAAGAAAGAAAAAGAAAAAAGAAAGAAGAAAGAAAAAAGAAGAAAACAGCTTGCTAAACTTAAAAAAAATTAACTGTAGTAAAATGCCTGTCTGGAATACAGGCAGGGGATGGGAAGGAGGGAGGGGAGCATTGGTGGTGGGAAAGTTGCACTGCTGAAGGGGGGTGATCTGTTTATAACTGAAACCCAACTACCATCATGTTTATAATCATGGTGCTTAAATAAAGAATTTATATTAAAAAAATAAAATTGCTAGGTGTAGCCAAACCCACACCAATTTCTAATATTTATAGATTATTTTTACATAATGCAAAATATTACTTTGCTAGTATAAATTATGTATGCAATATAGTGAGTTTAGGCAAGAAAAATATATCAAGGGCCTCTACTCTCACTGTTTGCTGAAGTCATGATAATACATTTAGAAAACCCCAAAGACACCACCAAAAGCTTCTAGAAACAATAGATTCATATAGCAAAGTGTCAGGCTACAAAATTATTAGCAATGAATAGTGGTGTGCATACATACTTTTGGAAAAATGTTTTTCTGTCTTGGGGATAGATACACAAGAGAAAGATTCCTGGGTCATATTGTAGCTCAATTTTGAGTTTACTGAGAACTCTCCATCCGTAATCATAGGTGTTGAATAAGACAGTATTCTCATCAGCAGTGGATGAGAGTTCCTTTCTTACCACAAACCCACCAATAGATATTGCTCCCGTTATTTTTGATATGTGCCATCCTCACTGCTGTAAGATGGTACCTCATTGTTGTCTTGATTTGGATTTCCTTAATAATAAGTGATAATGAGTAATTTTTCATGTGCCTGTTGGCCATCTGTTGGTCTTCCTCAGAGAAATGTCTGTCCATTTCTTCTCCCCATTTTTTGTTTTATTATGAATTAATGAATTTAATATTTTAATTTATTTTTAATTTTAATTTTGTATATAATATCTTTATTTAAGCATCACGATTACACACAGGATGGTAGTTGGGTTCAATTTTTTATTTTTTAGGTTTTGTGGAGCTTTTAATATTTGAATGATAGCTTTAAAATAATTTTGACAATTATCAATGAAAGAAGAGTAATAAAATATTAAGTAAAATTTTAGCAAATGTTAACTAATCCACACTAGTTATAATTTTATCTAATACATTTCCTATATATCAGGTAATATACTAAATATTTTACATGTGTTACTATTGCAATTCACCCTATAAACTATATAGATCTTAATATCAGTATTGTCATTATCACTTTGCTGACAAAGAAAAATTGAGTAAGAACAGGTTATATAATTGGCTCAAAATCCCACAGTGAATGACCTTGAAAGAAAAATTCCAAGGCAGTGTAATTTTAGTCCCTCCTTTCTTTTGACACCTTAGTTTAAATTTTTTCAGAAATGCTTCATTTTATTTATGTATTTTGTAGTTTCACAAAATGTAAACATTTGTTTTATTATGGAAACACCACAGTTGCAAGAGTATTAATGCTTTTTATGATTTGTATTTTGGGCCACATCTAGAAATGCTCATAGGTTACTACTGACTCTGCACTCAGGACTTGCATCTGGTATTTCTTTTTTTTTTTTTTTTTGTAATTTTAACTTACTTTATTTGAAGAGCATATATCACACTGTTGGTATAATAAATTGCTTATTAATAAATTTGTTATCATATTCATAATAAATTTGTTCTAGGCAAGTAGGAGAGAAATTGTTTAATGAGAAAGGAAAGAAAGAAAGAAAGAGAAGGAAGAAGAAAAAAGAGTACAACAACAAGCAAATTTGGAAAATTATTGTATCTCCAGTGATATCATTAAGTCATTGTCAGAAGGTTTAGTAAGCTCTTGTTGCTAGTTGACCATTCTGTTACTTCATTTGTTTCTGAACATTAGGTGGCTTTACATACACATTGGCATTTAAATTGATGTGTTTCTATGGGATGACAGTATTAAATAAAAATTGAGTTGTTGTGCAGCCACAAATGTGGCCTCATGGTCCAGATATTCCAAGCACAATTGCTCATACTATATTTGTGAGGCATAGCTGCCAGGCTTCTGGAAGTACAAGAAGGTAGGAAAAGGGTGTCTGCACTCACTTCAAAATAAATCCTGGTGATGTCAGCTCAAATACCAGCATACCCAAAGTTTGGTTAAAATTTGTTTCTGCAGAGAGTAGTCAAAGAGAGTGAAGTTGGGCCATTGGCTAAGTGGTGAATGTGGGTGATGGGTGCAGCAGACATGGTTTTAGTGGGGTGGAAACTTGGTCCTCCCTCTCTTCCCAAGATTGCCAGCTTTCAGATGCATGGCTAGTATAACCATAACTTTTCACAGCTTGGTTTACATCTCTTTTGAAATGAAAATTGATACTGATTATTTTTATAATTATCTTTATTTAAACACCGTGAACATCTGGTATTTCTTAAGGAATCTATTGGGATGCTGGGGTCAAACCTATGTCAGGAGAATGCAAGGAAAGCACCCTAACTGCTCTACTAGAGCTCAGGTTAAAGAGAGTTAATGTTTATGCTTTGGTATAACAATGTAAAATCTACTGTGTTTCTAATACCACCCAAGTGGCAAAAGCCATCATGATTCTCCTGATATAATTTCCAGCTCAATGTTTGCTTCTGTACCCCCAATACCCCTCACAAACTTCATAACCTCAGTTTTGTTTTCAGAATTCAAAACTTGGTTTTAATTAAATAATGGCCATTTCTATGTTTGGTTTTTGGGGTTTTTTTTGTTTGTTTGTTTTTTGTTTTGCTTCTGGATCAGGAAGCTCTTTGCTTCTGCTTAGTAGGAATAGCTTTGGTTGCAATAAAAAAGTGATTCCAACATTTGAGCATCTTTTTAAAGCTTTCTAGCTGAGCAAAGTTATGTCATCATCCAGACAAAGACCTCCATGTGACCTTGCATTTCAACTTAGCTTCTAATTAACAGTATGTGCGTGAGGTGAGGAAAGAGAGGGGTGAACCATTGTCCTTTGTCATTAAACAAAGCCATTCATCAAAAGATATATCAATTCAGAGAGAACAAGTAGTGCAGCCTTTGGCTCAGTTATTTTCTGGATAATATATAGTTTAACTTAAAATTCCCAGTATAGTAATCCATGTCAGAGTTATCCATTCCTCTCATTCTCTAAAATATTATGGTAGTCTGTCTTCTAGATAAAAAAAAATAGGTTAACTTAAAACTCATAGTATAATAATCCATGTCAGAGTTATCTATTCTTCTCATTTCTGAAATATTTAGGTAGTTTGTCTTAAACAGAGATCCCAGGAAGAATAAAATAAAAAAACTAGCTCAAGGGCATATTCGAAACAAACACTTTGTAACCATTATTTTCCAGACTGTCACTCTATCTTCCTTTTCCCATTAATAAAATGCCTCCAGTCTCTTCTATGACTGAAGCCTTCATAAATCTCATCCTCATTAACACACCTTCCCACAAACAAATGAAGAAAACATAACCCATTTACAGAATCAAATTATTTGTCAATTTCAGCAACTCAATATCCTCACGCTTCATGGACCCCACCCCCTATACTGATAGCATAATCATATATATTTTGTTGGATCAAGACTAATTCTTTCACCAAGCTGTCTTCATCTTAATCAGCAAGCACTGAAATGCAACAAACAATTTTAGTATGTTCAATAAACATAGTTTTATTAGAGGTGGCATATATATTTTCATTATCAACCCAAAGATACTAACAGAGTAATAGGTATAAATTAAGTTAGATTAATATGACTAATATGAGGGATGGAAAAATGGTAAAATAAAGCATCACATTATAAATAAATGCAACATATCTTATTTTTGTAAGTGTCATAAAATATATTTAAATTAGAATTGGGAGATAGGGACCTCACTCATAAATTATTCTTTCTACTATCAACAGTGGCATGCTGAGCAAAGTAATAATGTCCTTAAACTCTTCAAGATCAGCATTTCTTAACCTTCCTAGTGTTAATATTTGGGGCCAAGTATTCTTTGTCATAAATCAGTTCTGTGATCTGTAGATTGTTGAAGTTGTGTTCATGATCTTTACCTGTGGCTGCCAGTAGTATTTCTTCTCCAGTTGGACAACCAACACTATCTCCAAGCATTGCCAAATGCCCTGAGAAGGGCACAGTATTAAAAGTTCAGAACCACTCATTTTTTAAGATTATAAAATGCCATAGACCAGAGTCAGAAAACTATAGGTTAAGCTGTAGGAATTTAGAGACAAGCCTACTGTCTTTTTTTTTTTAACAAAGTTCTTCAGAACAGAGTCACTCTCATTTATATATTTCTTCACTAATATTCTTCTCATTAAAATAGCAAAGTCAAGTAATGGTTATAGATTTTGTGACTTGTGTATTGTCTTGGCTCTTTTGGAGAAAAATAAATTTATCAAACTCTTTTGTAATAAAATCAGATTAAGAAATAAATGCTTGGGGCTGGAGAGATAGCATGGAGGTAAGGCGTTTACCTTTCATGCAGAAGGTCATCAGTTCAAATCCCAGCATCCCATATGGTCCCCCGTGCCTGCCAGGAGCAATTTCTGAGCACGGAGCCAGGAAAAACCCCTGAGCAGTGCTGGGTGTGACCCAAAAACCACCAAAAAAAAAAAAAAAGAAAGAAAGAAATGCTTGTAATGACTGAGGTTTTTTAATTTTATATTATTTTATTGAAGCCATTGTGATTTACAAAGACTTTCATAGTTGGATCATAGTTGGATTCCTTCACAATGAATCAGGGCCAGTCCCATCACCAATGTCTACCTCTCTTCACCACTGTTCCCCAAGTACATCTCATAACACCACCTGCATCCCCAAACTGCCAGTATAAAAAGACCATTTTAGGTTTAAATTGTTAAAGGTTATTTCTCTTGCTTCCATTGTTCTTGCCATTAGCTTGGATATTTAGTTGTGTCCTTTCTTAACACCACCAATGCACCTGAGATTTCTTGGTCCCTGGTCCCCATTCTTTTATATTTGTTTTTACTATTCCACTCAATTTTTTTTGCTACTACTTGCTATACTTGCTATACTCTTAGACCAAGGGTGTTCAAGACAACTCCCATTTGTCCCATTGCATTTCTTCATGGAGTTATTCTAAATACATATATTTACATGTATACATATGTATATATATTTACATGTATATATACATATAGTTATTCTAAATAACATATTGTTTTTTATTTGATATTGTTCTGGCTTATTTTATTTAACATATTTTCCAGTTCTATACATGTTGCAGCAAATTGCATGATTGTATCATTTCCTATAGCTATGATAATCTTCATGATCCACTCATCTGTTGTTGGACATCTAGGTTGATACCAAGTCTTAGCTATTGTATTGAGTGCTGCGATGAATAGTGGTGTGCATATATATATTTTTGGATGAAAGTCTTTATTTTTTTTTTTTGGTTTTTAGGCCACACTCTGTGACACTCAGGGGTTACTTCTGGCTATGAGCTCAGAAATTGCTCCTGGCTTGGGGGACCACATGGGAAGGCCGGGGGATCAAATCCCGATTCCTCCTAGGTTAGCACATTCAAGGCAAAAGCCCCACTGCTTGCACCACCGCTCCAGCCCCTGGATGAAAGTCTTTTTATCCTGGGGATAGATACCCAAGAGAGGGATTGTTGAGTTATATGGTAGCTCAATTTTGAGTTTACTGAAAATCTTCAAACAGTTTTCCATAAGGGTTGGACCAGGTAGCATTCTTACCAGCAGTTGATAATGGTTCCTTTCTCACAACATTCCCACTAGCAGAGATTGTTTCTTTAATTTTTGGTATGTGCCATGCTTATTGGTGTTAGATGATATCTTTTTATTATTGATTTGGATTTCCCTAATGATAAGTGATGATGAGCATTTTTTCATGTGCCTGTTGGCCATCTATTGGTTTTCCTCAGAGAATCATCTGTTCATTTCCTCTTTTTATTTTATGATTAAGTTTTTAGGTTTTGTGGATTTAACCTTTATGGATACTTTGAGTATCCTAGATATAAAACCTTTATCTGATGAGTTGAGTGAAAAAATTTTCTCCCAATCACTTAGCTGTTTTATGGTTTTAGCCATGTTTCTTTTGACATACAGAAACTTTTTAGTTTGATGTAGTCTCATTTGTTTAGGTTTGATGCTATAGTTTTTGTCATTGGCATCTTATCATCAAAGACATCTTTGAGGTCTAAGTCTTGAAGTGCTCTACCTATGTTTTCCTCAATAAACATTATGGGTTCGGGTCTAATCTTATGGTCTTTAATCCACTTTGAATTGGCATTTATGTAATGTGTGAATATGGATCAATATTTTATTTCTTAAACATGGTATTCCATTCAGGTTCTTGGCTTCTTTTTTAAGGATTAATTGACCATATGCTTGGGCATTTGTCACTAGATTTTCTATTTTAAACCATTTGCCTTAAGTCTGTCTTTGTTCCAATACCATGTTGTTTTCATCACTATGGATTTGTAGTAGAGATTAAATTTAAGTACTGAGATGCCTCCTCCCAGTTTCTTGTTTTTTAATATGATTTGGCTATGCTAAGCCTTTGATGGTTGGTTTCACATAAAGTTTATAATTGATCTAAATCCATAAAGACTGTTGTCTGCATTTGGATAAGGATTGAATTGAATCTATATAATAGTTTAGGTAAAATGGATTGACTGAGTTTTTATACTTACATTTACATAAAAAGTATCAGATCAGTCTCCAGACAGAGCATTCAACTTTGGAAAATTTGAAGAAGTAAAATATATACAAAATAATATATGTAGGCAATTTCAAAAGTGTGATAACATATAGAAAATTTACAATTGCCTATAAGAAGTTGATTAGGCTGGGAAATTACCCCAAATGGTAAAACTCATATCTAACATGGATGAGGCCTTGAGTTTAATTATGTCCTTCAGTGCACTACCTCACAGAGTGCTGACTTTGCCAAGTTGTGCAGTGGCCTTTAGGTGTATGAGTATTGTTGGGTATGGTCCTTATAAAATAGAAAAAGAGGGAAACCTAGTTCATCCTTACTCTCTTTACTGAGGGAAGAGAACCAATATGGTCTTCATAAATACTACGAATGAATGAATATCATTCATTCTACGAAGGAATGAATATCACCTAAATTTCTCCCTCCCTTCATCTTTCCAACCTGACTAGTGCTTCCCAATGGTCAAATCTAATTTTAAAAGAAGTGTGAAATCAAGGTGATCTATTAAGAACTTGAAAGATCAACCTCCCAAGTTATATCAGAGTGAAGGTCAAAAAGTATACCAGGCAGTTGAACAAATGACACCCAGTGAAGAGGTCTATGATCTAAAACTGTTCAAAGCAAATATTTTGTGCCATTTAGTGGAGAAGAGGTTTGCGATCATCCCATATTCCTTATGCCTGATCCATTAATCCAAAGTGAAACAGAAAACTATGATCTTATTTTAATCTGGATTTATTTTAATCTGGTTTTATTTAATCTGGTCAAAGATGCCAATGCATAACAATAAACCACAACCATTAAAGACATTAACACCATCAAATTTATAACCTCAAGTTCCAGGCATGTCCCAACATCCTGCCTTGCTCTCTAAAAATTTTGTGACAAGTTTTGTGACTTGATAAAAAGAAATAAAATTGAATACCCTGATGGTTTAGTACACCTTCATGTCATAGTAACATGACAACAGGTTTGTAACGCATGCTCAGCTTACACTGACTGATTTTTCTCTGAAAATTGGAATCACCAAATCTAGTAGCCTTTTCCCCCAAACCTCATTTTCCAATTAATCTTTCTGTAGCAAAAGATTTTGCCATGATTTATTCCTCTCAATTTAGTCCTTCTTTTACCATCTATATTACCACATACTGAAAATTTTCACTAGTCCATTCACCAGATTATTTTATCCTTTTAATCAAAGGAAAGAACTTTTGAAAAAGCACCTAGTAATAAATGTTGACCCCAATGTCTTATAGTAGTCTAATAGCATTTTCTAGACAATAAGAACTATTGGCCCACATAGAGAGTTGGCAGGAGGAAAGATGGCTGAAAAAAAAAAGAACTCTTATGAATAAACAACTAATAATAAGATATTGATTCCCTCCAAATATTCTTACATTCTTCATTTTTTCTCTTTTGATTTGGTTTAGCTTTGGAGCCACACTAGACAAGCTCAGGGCTTTGTATTCAGGGGTCACTCCTCATTGGTGCCCAGAAGAGAGGTGCCAGAGATAGTACCAAAGATAGAACCTAAAGGCTAATGCAAATGCAGAGCCTTACTCACTGTAATAAATTTCTTAGATCTTATTCATTATTTTCCCCTAATTTTTATTATCACACCATGATTTACTAAGTTGCTCACAATACAGTCATTTCAGGCATTAAATATTCAAACACAGATCTCACTACTAGTGTGATATGGGCCTTCATTCAATCAATTGAAGTTTTGAATAAAACAAAATAATTATGTAAAGGAATTTTCTTCTGATTGCTGTCTTTAAATACCATTTTATATCATCATTTTTCTGACTTCAACTCAAATTAAAACAACAGCTCTTTCTCGGCCTTAAGAGTGGAACTAATCTTTTAGGTACCTTTGGGTCTTCAGTTTGTCAATTACAGTTTTCAGTTACCTATTTTTATAATAACACAATTTAGTATCTTTGGACCCTATAAACAGATCCACTTGATGCCATACATACATACAAATCACTCGATAGCATGTTTTGCATGTGTGAATCTGGGTTCAATCTTTGGTACTATCCTAGTAGAACCAGGCACAACTATTTACATTCTAGGACAAAGCTGGAAGTAATCTGTAAATATTATCAGGCATGTAACCCACTAAATGCATTAATTTATACATTAATAAATCCATGTATAATTAATACTTATAGTATATGGTTACATATAATTTGCATTATTAGGTAAATTACATATATTATTTTATTATATTATTGTTTCTGATTCTCTGGAGAATCCTGAATAATGTAATAATTGCATTATGACTAGCCATCTAGCCTCAAACTAGTCTAATACTTTCAAAATCAAACTTAACATTTCCAGCTGAGTATAATGTCAGTATTCGAGACAGGCATTCTATTTCTCTCACTCACTACCATTGTCACAATAGTTGTCAGTATAGTGATTTCTCTAACTGAACTTGGCACTCTTTGTAATAAGCTTCATATCATGGGCCTGTCCTTCCAGTCCTCATCTCTATTGTCTCTGACTAATATTACAATATTTTCTTTTATTTTTCTTAAATTTGACAGATGAGTGGTACTATTCTCTGTCTATCTCTCTCCTTCTGACTTATCTCAATCAGCATAATAGTTTCCATTTTCATCCATATATAGGAAAAATTTATGACTTCATTTTTGATGACCGCATATTATTCCATATGTACATACATATACATATGTATATGTACCATAGTTTCTTCAGCCATTCATCTGTTGTTGCACATATGGATTGTTTCCAGATTTTGGCTATTGTAAATATGCTGCTATGAATATAGGTGTACAGAAGGCATTTTTTTAATTGTATTAGTATTGTGTTTTTGTCTTCTTAGGATATATTCCTAGGAGTAGTATAGCTGGATCATATGGTAGATCATTTTCGAGTTTTTTGAGGACTCTTCATATTGTTTACTATAAAGACTGTAGTACATTGAGTACTAGACAGCATTCCCACCAGTAGTGCATGAGAGTTCCTTTCTATCCACATCCCCAATAGCACTGATTATTACTGTTTTTCCAGTCTCTGTGGAGTGAGATAGTACCTCATTGTTGCTTTGATTTGCACCTCCCTGATGAATAATAATGTGGAGCACTTTTTTATGTGTCTTTTGGCTCTTTGTATTTTTCTTTGAAGAAGTGTCTATTCATTTCTTTTCCTAATTTTTCATGGTGGTAGATGTTTCTTTCTTGTTAAGTTCTGTCAGTACCTTGTATATCTTAGATATTAGTCCCTTATCTGATAGGTTTTGGGTAAATAATTTCTCCCATTCTGTGGGTGGCCTTTGTATCTAATTCACAATTTCCTTTGAGGTTTGAAGCTTCTCAGTTTAATATAGTTCCATCTGTTTATGTCCACTTCCACTTGTTTGAACAGTGGTGTTTCCTCCTTGAAGATGCCTTTGGTCTCAATATCATGGAGTGTTTTACCTACATGTTTTTCTATATACCTTATGGTACCAAGTCTGATAACAAGGTCTTTAATCCATTTGGATTTGTCCTTTGTGCATGGTGTTAGATGGAGTTACTAGTTTTCTTTTTTGCATGTGGCTTACCAATTGTCCCAGCACCCTGGTTAAAGAGACTTTCTTTACTCCATTTTGTGTTTCTTATTTCTTTATCAAAGATTAATTGATTGTATGTCTGGGGAACTGTCTCTGAATACTCAAGTCTAGTCCACTGACTGATCTAAGGGTCTGTGTTTTATTTCCATGCTCTTTTAGTGAATATTGCTTTGTAGTACAATATAAAGTTGGGAAAAGTGATGAGTCTCATCTTTTTCCTTAGGGTTGCTTTAGATATCCCTGGGGGTTTATAGCTTCAAATGAATTTCAGGAGTGTTTTATATACTTCTTGAAGAATGCCATGAGTATCCTTAGAGGAATTGCATTAAATCTGTACAATGCTTTGAGGAATATTGCCATTTTAATGATATATTAGTTCCAATTCATGAAAGGGTATGTATCTCCATTTCCTTGTGTCCTCTTTTATTTCTTGAAGCAGTCTTTTGTAGTGAGTATTCTTTGTACCTGTCTTTCATATCCTTAATTAAGTTGACTCCAAGGTATTTGAACTTTCATGGCACTACTGTGAATGGAATTGTGTTTTTTTAATGTCCATTTCTTTTCTATCATTATTTGTTTATAAGAAGGTCATTGATTTATGCATATTAATTTTGTAGCCTGCCACCTGGATATTGGTCTGTAGTTTTCTCTTTCTTTCTTTCTTTCTTTCTTTCTTTCTTTCTTTCTTTTTCTTTCTTCTTTCTTCTTTCTTTTTTTCTTTTTTCTTTTTGTTTCTTTGTTTCTTTCTTTCTTTCTTCTCTTCCTTTTTCTTTTTCTTTTCTCTTTCTTCTTTTTTCTTTCTTTCTTCTTTCTTTTCTTTCTTCTTTCTTCTTTTCTTTTTTTTTTTCTTCTTTTTCTTTCTTTCTCTTTCTTTTTCTTTCTTCTTTCTTTCTTTCTTTCTTTCTTTCTTTCTTTCTTTCTTTCTTTCTTTCTTTCTTTTCTTTCTTTTTCTTCTTTTGGTTTTTTGGCCACACCCGGTGATGCTCAGCGATTACTCCTGGCTATGTGCTCAGAAATCGCTTCTGGCTTGTGGGACAATATGGGATGCCAGGGGATCAAACCGCAGTCGATCCTATGCTAGAGCATGCCTTAATGCTCTCTCTCTCTTTCTCTCTCTCTCTCTCTCTCTCTCTCTCTCTCTCTCTCTCTCTCTCTCTCTCTCTCTCTCTCTCTCTCTCTCCCTCTCCCCCCTCCTTCTGGTTTTGGTTTCAGGGTGATGTTAGCTTCATAGAAACTATTTGGGACTGTTTCTCTTTCTTTAATTTCCTGGGAAAGCCTGAAAAGTAGACTTTTGATTGCCATTCTAATTTTCTCAATAGTGATGTGTTTGTTTAAATATACAGATTGTCCTGGTTTAACCAGGGAAGATTACAAGAGTCCAAGAATGTATCCATTTCTCCCAGCTACTCATGTTTTGTGGCATACAGTTTTTCAAAGCAGTCTCTGATTACCTATGAATCTCTGTAGTGTCTGTAGATCTCCACCTTTTCATTTCTAAACCAGTTTATTAAGTTTATCTTTCTCCACTTCTATGTAAGTTTAGCTAGTCGTTTATCAATCTTGCTTATTTTTCAAAGAATAAACTTTTGCTTTTGTTGATCTTTAGGATTGTTTTTTGAATTTCCATGCCATAGATCTCTTCTCTAAACTTTATTTCATTCTGCCTACCAATTTGCGTTTTGTTTTGTTGATCATTTTCTAATTACATATGCTGTATCATTATGTAGATTCCTTCTTACTTCCTGATGTGTGCTTGCAAAGCTAAAATTTTTTCTCTTAGTACAGCTTTTGCTGTGTCCCACAAATTTTGATATGTGTCTTCATTTGCATTTCTTTCCAGGAATCTTTTATGTCCTCTTTGATATAATCTCTGACCCACTGGTTGTTCAGTAATGAGGTGTTTAATTTCTAGGTGTCAAAGTTTTTCTTCTGTGTCCCTTTATAGTTTCTTCTAATTTCAGTGCAGTGTTGTCTGAGAAGATAATGTGTACAATTTCTAACCCCTTGATTCTGTAGAGGTATGGTTTAAGGATCAGCAAGTGGTCTTTTCTGGAGAATGACCATTGTGCATCGAAGAAGAATTTGTATCCAGATTTCTGGGGGTGGAATGCTGTACATATATCTACTAGACCACTTTTTTTCAGTTCTCTTTTCAAAACTAGTATATTCTTATTGGATTTCAACCTGGTTGACCTATCAAGCAGGGTGTGACAGGGTGGTGTTGAGGTTTCCCACTATTATTGTGTTGCTATTGATATCTTCTTTCAGATTTGTAAACAACTGTATTAATATATTGATGGCCCTCATTGGGTGCATATATGTTTAGGAGTGTTATATTTTTTCTTGTTGTACATATCCCTTGATTATTACAAAATGTCCTTCTTTGTCCCTTACAATTTTTCTAAGTCTAAATTTTGTGTCATTTACTATTAATATGGCTACTCCAGCTTTTTTAAGGGAGTTGTTTGATTGAATAATTGACCTCCAACCTTTAATTTTTAGTCTTTGTTTATTCTGACTATTCAAATGTCTCTTGTAGGCAACAGAACGTTAGATTCTTCTTTTGATTCATTCTGCCACTCAGTGTCTCTTAACTGATGCATTTAATCCATTGACGTTGAGAGAAATAATTGTCATGGGATTTATTGTCATCTTTGTGTAGGAGTTTGCTGTATCTTTTCATCTGTCTTGTCTTAAAGTAGACTTTTAAATTTTTATTTTAAGGCTGGTTTTGAGTTTGTAAAATTTCTCAGATGTTGTTTATCATGAAGTTATGTATACTTCCTTCAAACTTGAAAGTGAGTTTGGCTGAGTGCAGTATTCTAGGCAAAGCATTCATTTCGTTGAGTTTTGTTTCTATGCCCCACCACTGCCTTCTGGCCTGAGGGTTTCTTACAATAGGTCTGTTATAAATCTTAAGGATGCTCCTTTGGATGTAATTTACTTTTTGATCTTGCTGCTTTCAGTATTCTATCCCTATTTGTGGGATTCATCATTGTGACTAGTAGGTGTCTTAGGTGCTTTATTTTTCAGATCTCTTTTAGCTGGTACTCTTTAGCTATGGGAGTTTCTTTGCAATGATTTTCTTGATCGTTGATTATTCCTAGGGTTTTTTTTTTTCTGTCTCTAGGACTCCAATGATTCTTATATTGTTTTTGTTGAGTTTAACCAAGACTTCTATTTTAATCTGTTCACTTCCTTTGAGGACTTTTTTCATTGTCTGATCATTTGTTTTAAGGCTCTATTCCATTCTTTCTTATTGTATGAAGTTGTTTTGCATCTCATCTTCCAGCTCACTGATTCTTTCCTCACATACTTTTTACTCTGTTGAAGAGTCTTCCACTGAGGTTTTCATTTTGCCTTCCAAGTTTTTCAGTCCTGTTATTTCAGTTTGGAGTTTTCTGATTTCTATTTTTATAAATTTTTATTCTTACTTGTGGTTCATTCAGCTCCATTTATGCTTTCTTTGAGTTCTATGAACATCCTTTATATTTCTTCTCTAAACTCCTTATCTGAGAAGCTAAATATGTGGTTGGCACTTTTCATGTCATCAGAGCTGCCATCTTCATTCTCCATTCTTCATTGTCCTGCATTATTTCCACATTGTTGAGTCTGTAATTTGATGTTTTCTAGTGTTGTGCTAGGGGTCATTGACTAGAAGATTTATGTGGCTGAGTGAAACTTAGAGCTGGGTTCCTCTGGCTCCATCCTTCTGTGTGATTACAGTTCACTTCCAATCATGTAGGTTCTGCAGATGCTTCTGGGTAAGGTTGGTCTCAAAACCCTCAGCTGATGGTCAGGATAGCAGCTGCCACTTACTAGGGTTCCAGTGGCAATCAGGCTCTACATTTCTTGCGCATTTTCAGCTGGCCTCCTATCATGTAGCTTCCACCAGAATGTATTATTTTAAACCATCATTTCATACTCAGTATATGTTTGCTTTAAAAATTGGAATAGAAATAGAATAGTAACATGACCAAACTCAATTCAACTTTAGAAATAGAAACATGACCACACCATACATACACAGTCATGTATTTTTTTGAGGGGGATACTGTTCTGTGTGTGTCCTCTCTTCCTCACTCTCTCTCTCTCTCTCTCTGTTTTATTTTGTTTATGGGCCAAACCCCACTTTGATCAGAGCTTATACCTCACTCTGCACTCAGAAATCACTCCTAGCAGGCTCGTTTTACCATAAAGGAAGCTGTGGATCAAACCACTGACTATATGCAAGGCAAGTACCCTATCCTGCACAAATGCCCTATGCTGTACAATCACTACTGCCCCCAATTTTTTCTTTAATTTTTTTCTATATAATTTACCCACAGCTATAAACGGTCAAATTAGAGAAGTCTAAGCTGAAAGAGATATGACTTATTGATAGTATTTGAATGCTCCTCAAACTATGAGTAAAATTCCCTCTCCCAACTTACTTTCACATTATCACCACTCCCAACTTTTTAAAAACCATCTTAGTGAAAACACAGTGTAATGCAAATGCCAAGGTTTGACATTAAAGTTGTATCTCAACTGGGCACAAACCTAACCCTCCTTTGTTGTTCCAACTCACACTGCCTCCTAACTCAATTCTTTATGCTCTACCATCATTGAATATTGTTTAGGGAGGTATTTCTGTACTTTTTTATATTCTTGCAGTAACTTATTTCATGATCTTAACATATTAAAACTATAGTCTTAAGCTTAAATTCAAATGTCATTTTCTTTCATTGGCAAAAAATTTAATATATGTTTCTTTTAAATATAATTCTGTGGGCTCAAGAGAGATAGTACACCTGGAAAGGTATGTGCTTCACATGTTGTTGACCTGATTTTATTGCCCTGAATCTCATTTGATCCCTAAGCACTGTCAGAAGTGATTCCTAAGTGCAGAGTTGGTGGTAACTCAAAAGCATAACTGGGTGTGACTAAAACAAACAAACAAACAAAATAATGATTCTGTTAAATAATATGCTTATTATTTATTAGTGTTTCCATGCTATATATTGTTTATGTCCTTTTGTTGTAAACTATTTATGAATTATTTATGAGCAATGAACATTCATGATATCTGTCTGAGATAGCCAGGGGATAATACCTGGCTTCAGGTTTTACCTCAATTTACTTCAGTCTTACTATGCTTGAATTAAGGCATTGAAGACCTGTTACATATAATCTCTTTTATATAAAGGAGAAGAGGAGGTGACAATATTTCTTTATTATTAATTTGTTTATTATTATTTATTATTTTTAATAATATTTCTTTAGCATGCCCTTTGTGTCAGACCCTAGTCTAAGAATTGTTATGTATTTTAACTCATTTACCGCATTTTCCGGTGTATAAGACGATTTTTGAAACAAAAAAAAGTCAACCGAAAATCGGGGGTTGTCTTATACGCCGAGTTTATCCCGAAAAGTGTTTCAATATGCCGCTAAATGAAATTTGTCTGAATATTGCCACAAAACGAATTTTCCAACTCGATCGATCCTGCACCAATCACTGCCAGGCTGCTTGGACCGCCTCTCTAACTCAGCCAATCCAAGCAGGCTTTTTATGCAAGCAAATTATACAGTGTTCTGTACTGGAATTTACATTGTAAATTGGCCACTACACTGTAAATTGGCCAGATTTACACTCAGATTGGCCAGAGTCAGAGAGGACATCTATTACAGTATAACCTTTGGACCTTTGCTTGTTGTGATTGGCTCACTGTGGAAGATACAGGTGCAGCACAGGAACATTCTGTCTTATACAGCAAATATAGGCCTAAACCTATGTTTTAACTGTAAAATTAGGGGTCGTCTTATATGCTGGAAAATACAGTAATGATTACAGTGATCAAATAAATAAGTTATAATATTTTCCAATTTGCACATAAAATAAACAAAATTAGGATGAATTGTTCAAGGTCTCACAACTTGTAAAATACCAGTCAAGATTCAATTCTGGGCAGTCTGCATCTTTCATATGCAAATGGATATTCTTGTACAAATAGCCCTTTGCCATTTTCTCACCTGTTATCTAAGCTCTGCCTTTTATATTTTTTTTTGTTTGTTTTTTTTTGTTTTTGGGCCACACCCGGTAACGCTCAGGGGTTACTCCTGGCTATGTGCTCAGAAGTTGCTCCTGGCTTGGGGGACCATATGGGACACCGGGGGATCGAACCGCGGTCCGTCCAAGGCTAGCGCAGGCAAGGCAGGCACCTTACCTTTAGCGCCACCGCCCGGGCCCCTAAGCTCTGCCTTTTAAATGAATCAAAGTAAATTAATTAAATTTAATGTATAAGTAAGTATTCGTAATGGCCAAGAATTAAAAGCAATCCAATGTCTTCCAATAAGAGCATTGCTGTATAAATGTGGCATAATTTATACAGGCTGATAGCAGCAATGAGAGAGAACAAATTACCACTCATGCAATAATGTAGGTAAATTTCAGAACATGTTATTTTTAATCCCCAACAACAAAATTTAGAAGCATAAATAAAATGAAATAAAGTGACAGAAGCATATAGAATGTATGAGTCCACTATATGAAGTTCTAGATTATATTAACCATAATTTACTGACAGAATCCATGTTTGCTTGGTGTTAAAATCTCTTAGATATAGATATAACTTTTGTTTGGTTGTTAATTTTTGTTTGTTTGTTTGGGGGCTACACCCTGCAGTGCTCAGGGGTTACGATGGCTCTGCTCAGAAATTAGGCTGGAGGTCCGATATGAGATTCTGGGGATTGAACCAGGGCTGGCAACATGCAAGTCATATGTTTTTACCTTCTTTGCTATTGCTCTGGCCCCAAGTAGAGATAGCTTTTGAGGATAGCTAAAGTATATTATATATTGATTGTGATAGTAGTTTCACAGAATACTCATTTGTCAAAACACACTGAATTGTACCTTTTAAATAACTATCATTTATTCTGTGGTAATCATAAACCAATATAATTTATTTATATTTATTAAAAGTTATAAAATGAATTAGGCAGGGGGCCAGAGTGGTGATGCAAATGGTAGAGCATTTGCCTTGCACTCTCTTACCTAGGACAGACTGAGGTCTGATACCCCCAGGGTTCCTTATGGTCCCCCAAGTCAGGTGCGATTTCTGAGCACATAGCCAGGAGTAACCCCTGAGCCTCTGGCTGTGACCCAAAAAAGGAAAAAAAAATGTAGTAATCAGGAAGTAGATAGCACCAGAAGTAGAGTCCACTGCTACACTTACTCCTGAAGTTCTTAGTTTAGTATGTACTCTCAGGCAATTACGTTTGCAATATTTAAAGATATTCAAAAATTTGTTTGAAAAAGAAGTGCAAATGTCTTTCTAACACAAATAGCACAATCCTAGGAAATGAAATTCCTCTTCAACTATCACAGTTGTTAAAATACTTAAATGCATTTCACTAAAGAGTTGATATTTTAAGCAACAGAAATACATAAATTTTGAAGCATGAAATTTTACTTTTAATGTAACTGCCTGGGGCAACCTCAGAATCAACTATGATTTTATCTCCTAGATTTTGTAATGTCATAGGATCATCTCCCTCATTTTATTAGAGAAGTTAGGTCCATGAAAATAGACTATGGCAGAAATAATGGCATGCTAGCTAAAGACCAGGTTATAAAATATTTTCTCTTGAAGGCTCTCTCTTAGATTACTATCCTTGAGAGAAAATAGTGGTTGGATCATGAGCAGACCCTTAGCTTATTTATGGAGAATCACCTAGAGAAAGAGCTGAAGTCTCAAGAAACTGAGACCTACCCATAATAGCATGAGTGATCTTTAAAGCTCATTTTCTCCCAGAGAGTCCACTGGATGAAACTACAGCCCCTGGGTTAATGATTGCCTTTTGCAAGACTATTATAGACATAGCTATCATCTCCAAATTTATTAAAGTCCTAACTCATACTACCTCAGGAGGTTCAAGCTAGAAATGTCAAAAATATTTTCAAGTTAAAATAATGTTGTTAGAATTTGTCTTAACATAATCTGGCCAATTTGTTTATTTTTATTTTATTTAAAATTGTTGTTGGGATATTTATGGTGGTCTATACTCAGGGCTTTCACTAGACTCTGTACTCTGAGACCACTTCTGGTGGCCTCAAGAAACTATATGGGGTGCCAGGAATGAAACCCAACTTGACCATGTGCAAACAAATGCCCTACTCAAAGTACTATCTCTACGATTCAATAATCTGCCAGTGTATAGGAGGTATTTGGGCTCAAAACACACACATACACACACACACACACACACACACACAATGATATATATGAGCAGAGGGAAGAGAATATGAAGATATGAGGAAAAGGAAGCTGCCAGGCTAAGCAAGGGGTCACAGAGGAAACCAAGATGTGTTTCCTTACTTTTTTTTTTTTTTTTTTTTGCTTTTTACCTTTCAAAACTGCAAGGTTACTTTTTATTATTTAAGTCTGTCTGTAGTAATTTAGCACCATTAGGTCCTTTAAGTCAACCTATGACAAAATGTGTCTGTGAAAGTGTGAGTGGCAGCTTGAACAAACTAATATAAACTTATACATAGGAACAGATCCACCTAGTTATGCTGAACCTGATTCCTGACTCTGTTGATGTATGGCATTCAGACTTGGACATGCTCCTTGGATAATACCACTGAATGACAGATGAACCTGGACATGCTCCCTGGATACACCCCTTGAACACGCCTTTTGTCATGCCAGATATAAAAGGAAAAACTTGGACAGTTGGGGGGCAGGATAGTGACCAGATCAGCACCTGCAGGTCTGTGGGGGTGGAAGGGCAGAGATAAAGCATTGGAGAGATGCTGCCTGATTTGTATCTATTCCTTTCTCTTTCTTTATTATACCAGGGTCTCCCTCAGCCACCTCTGGCCTGTGAATTGATTTCTCCCTCTCTCTCAGGAACCCTAGGTGGTGGCGGCAGGTCTCATATTCCAGGAGGAATAAAAAGTATCTCTCTCTCATTCTCTCACTCTCTCTCGCTCTCTCTTTCTCTCACTCAGTTCCAGGTGGGTAGTCATTAGAAATTGCATCCCTGAGTGGGCACGAGGCCCCACCTGGCAGCTGGACCACATGGGCCCCTACAAGCTTTGCAACCCCTGGGCCTTGGGAGCCTTGGGCCTCCCTCGCCGCCTTGAGTCTTTGCACCTAAGCCATAAATACTGTGAGATAATGAATTGTTGTGGCTTTAGTTTGATACTTTTGGGGGTGATTTGTTAATCAGCAATAAATAAGCAATATACCACCTAATTGCTTTCCTTTATAAATTTTGTAAAAATTTCTCTTAATGTTTATTTTTTACTCTATTGTCATTTATCACATAAACATAAACATACAGTACTGTGTATTTAATATGGCAATGTGCTGTAAATGACTGTCTTCTTATTGTTAGTTAACACAGCCATCATATTACAGAATTATTATTTTATAGTCCTGCTACTTGTAATACCTGGTATCTGTCATTCTCCTCTCTGTACCTACTAGAGTTTTTCAGATTCTTATATTTACATATAAGAGATATACAATTTTTGAATTTATATTACTTTTGTAGAAATTTAACAGATGTACGAACATTTCTTATCCTACTTTTCAGGAGAAACAAAGATCTCAGAGATAAACAATTCTGTCTCATTCTATCGCTCTTTTTATTATTATTATTATTATTATTATTATTTTGGTTTTATGGGTCACACCTGGCAGCACTCAGGGGTTACTCCTGGCTCTATGCTCAGAAATAGATCTTGGCAGGCTTAGGGGACTATATGGGATGCTGGGATTTGAACCACTGTCCTTCATCTAATGCAAATGCCCTACCACTGTGCTATCTCTCCAGCCCCTATCACTCTTATTTATATAACTTAAACTGAAGCTCATTACAAGGAGTTTTACTTTTGATGACTATTATTTAAAAAACCTTTTATCTGTTTACTGATTTTTCTACTATTCATTCACTCAGCAAATCTTATTTAATGTTTGGCATGTATCAGTCATTGTCTTGGGTATTGCAGAAAGAACAGTAAACAAACCATTAACAACCTGTGCATTGAACTTGTGGAAAAAGAGAGCTGTGTATACAAGAATAAGTTAAATATATAATGTGTAGAAAAATTACAACACCAGTACTGATATTGACAACTTTCCTTAGGAACTTGCAAATAATGATGTGATAAATAAAGTTTATTGAAAATAATTCCATATTTAAAAATCTCTAACAAATTTTGTAAAATTATAGAAAGGTGGGGGTAGAGTTTCATTGAGTCTCACTTTTGCAGTTTATATTCAGAATTACAATGATAATTATTCATCAGAAAAATGGAATATTCTCAAAATATTTTAAATAATGCAAATTGATATTAAAATGAAAATAATATTCATCATTATTTTTACCTTGACAATGATATTATAATTATAGAAAACTATCATTCTGATTATGAAATTTTCCCATTGTATTTTGAGAACAAAATATTTTTACAATTAAACATTTATTTTCTATGATACCATTTATCAAAATAAACATTTTATATGCCATATCCATTAAAAATGCTATATATTGAAAGTTACACATACACAGAATTTTCTGGACATAATATATACATGGAAAAGAGACAAGAGTAGGCCAAGTCAGAAAAATAATAAGTAATGAAAAAATTCACCACAGAGTAGTGAGTGTAGCTAGAGAAATTTCTACTAGGACAAGATAGTGGAAACCCATCACTCTGGACAAGAACTCAGCACTAAAATTGGAGCAACTAACAGACAAGGCACCCTTCCACTAATAATAGTGTAAACCACATTGTCAAAAAAAAGAGAGATAGGGAGAGGGAGAGAGAGAGGGAGAGAGAGAATGAGAGAGAGAAGCAATTTTCCTACACTAGAGTAAGTAGAGTAAGGCAGGGGTGGAGGGGACATGAGGAAGGAAAACAGGAGACATCAGTGGCAAGAAGAGTGCACTGGTGAAGGATAGTGTGCATTGTATGACTGAAACCCAACAATGAACAATTCTGTACCAAGTTGCTTAAATATAGTTAAATAAAAAATCACTGGTGTGTGGTCAAGCATAATTATGGAGCTTGAATCTTTAGTGACTCCAGCCATGTGTTAATAAACCAGTAAAGTGCATGTCAATGTTAGATGCAAAGAGGCTTGAAGCAAAGTGATTTACATGACCAAGTTTCTGTGAGTCAAGATCATACTCTTCCCCAAGCAGGATGCCTTGAATATTTAGCAGAGCAATCTGTAAACCCCCCCCCACACACACACAATCCCCCTAAAACTTACAACCACCTCCATCCACAGTACTATAAATGGCATTGAATAAATTGAAAATGAAATAATCTATAGTGGGTGACATTCCATTCTTCCTCCTACCACCTTCCAAAACTAAAAGCCATAAGCTAATTAGTAGATGTTCTTTATTTTTGTTATGATTCAGCACATTTGGCAATTTTGCTATAGTCAAAATGTTCATTTGAGAATAAAGCAAATTTCTATTTGAAAATGCAAGTGTCTTCACAAATAGCAATGTTCATCTCTAACAGGAAATCAAAAAATCACAAACACTAACACAATGTTCTCAGAGTTCCAGTTTCTGGATGGTAACATGCTTAGGAAATTGAATTTAGCAAAAGGAAAAACACAGCAACTCTCTCACTGAATTTTGGGGGTTTCTATCTATTCTTAAACATCACTAATTGAGGGGCTGGAACAATAGCATAGTGGTAGGGCATCTGCCTTGCACGTGGCTGCCCAAGACAGACCTGGGTTCAATCCCTGGCATCCCATATGGCATTCCAAGCCAGGACTAATTTCTGAGTGTATAGCCATGAGAAACCCCTGAGCATCACCAGGTGTGGTCCAAAAACCAAAAAATAAATAAATAAAAATCACTAATTGAATGAATTACATTACTTTCTCAAGTATTCATTTCTTCATTTGTAATAATATTGTAAAATAAAAAAGATACTTCTCTTAATAGTTCTGGGTTCAAGTTGAGATCTAGTAATAAGAAAAAAAATATATGTGGATATTTCAAACACATAAAAGAGAGATGGAAAATTGAGCCTCTCTCCAAGGTAGCTAGGACTCTGACTTAAATGGTATTTTCAGATAGGGACAAAAGATAAAGCTATAAAACTGATTACTAAAAAGAAGTAACAGAAGTTATTATTAACATAAAAATAACTCTTGTCCTTAATGTTCTAATGTATTGATCCACAGAACCAGGTTCAGAATATGAGAGGAAGTCAGGGACTCCTGCTGCAGTGATTACTAACAATATGTTTTAATCCCTTAATTTTATTAGGTATAAAATAATTCTTCAGTTTCTTTGTTCAGAGTGGTTCCTGGAAAAACAGGGTAGACACTCTAATTTTGCAACTCAGTGCTCAATTATACTAGATACTAGATACAATATACATTATGACAATGTATTAATAAAATACTCCCATTTTCCCATTTCCTTTTGTTTACATCTTCTATTTGAACCCAAAGTATAGGACCATTGACCACAAGAACAGACAACTACGCACACAGACTTATGTTATAGTCCCCACTCATAAATGCATGTTTGCAAATTACTATTATCCCATTTCTTTTCTTTTTTCTTTTTTCTTTTTCTATTTTTCTTCTTTTTTCTTTCATTTTTATTTTCTCTTGTTTTCTTTTTCTTTCTCCTTTTTTATTTTTTCCTCCCTTATCTCTATTCTTCTTCAATGCAACCTGTTACATAAAGCCCATGCTGTCAGTTTCTTTTTAGGAAAGGAACCTCGATTTATAAGGCACGATGGATGAAACTACATAGGGAAAACACCTCTTATAGGTCTCACCACCACATTGCGTAGCACTACAGATGTGAAAACTAGGCTTATCCTAAAATGCATCAGCCACTATCTAGCCCTAAAAGCTTCATTTAGTAAAGATGACCTCTGTCATTGATAAAGTGCCTAGAAATGGGAAAACCTCCCAAACCCAAGGCACCAGCCCAATTTTTTCTTTTCCCTCATCTTCTTTCACTTATATTTTCTTTGTTTTTTTACCTCTTACCCTTTTTTTCCTTTCTTTATCTCCTATTTCATAAGTTATCTATCTACCTTTTTTAATTTGATTATTTCTTAAGCACTCAGACCCATCCCCTGAGAGTCAGGCATCCAATAAAAACTTATAAATAGATTTCTAATGTCTGTCTATATGTGGGCAGGAGTTTGTAGACAGTGGGTTCCTCCGTGTCAGCCAAACCTATATTGTAGATAATCCATGCCCACATTGTATATAATCCCTCTTATATATTATCCCAACCCCCTTATTCAGAACTCTTTCTTCCTATCCCCCAATCCTTATTTGTTATCCCTTCCTATTTAACCTTTTTACCCTCAGTTCTTAACTCAACAGGTACCTACCAAGTCTGGCCTCCTGCCCCATTAAGGCAACACCCAGCTCTCAATGCGAAAAAAACACCCTCTTGGTCCCAAATCTTGTGCCCAGGCAAGAAGTTACAACCACTAAGTCTGCTGACTCATTTTATGTGGCCCTTCTTTTCACACACACCTCACAAATGTGGACTGTTGCATGCTACAAGATTCAGCTCCAGAAGGACCTCCAGTCCAAGGACAACACCTGATCCCTTACTGCTGAAAACCACTTTTCAAACTCAGCAAGACTACGGTGTGGGATAAAAAAAAGTGCCCTGTACCTTCCCTCTGCAAGAATATCTCAAAAGACTTATTGGGGATGTCTATATTTTCCTTGTATGTTCAATAGCTGAATAGTTTACTGGTTAGTGTGTTTATTTTTAAAGAAATAGGTAGCTTCCTCCATCCTTTTCTAATTGTTAATTTCTTATTTTTATCCTATTTATATATATTTGTTAATTTTACTTGTTTTGGTTCTGCTTGGTATGAAATTCTAGAAGAAAAAGTCTTGCTTTGGACAAAAGCCAGGTCAAAACCGGGGCAGAAAATGTAGAGCCTGTCATTCTTACCCCAAAGGCACCAACGATGGAATATGGCATAGGCATAATATAAAAGGAAAATATTATGTATAGAAACAAGCTCTTATCTACTATGGATAAGAGCCCTTACATTTTATAATACAGGGGTATCTCCAACCCTGAACACATGTCATAATGACCCAACACCATATCATCAAACAACAACAATTCAATCCCGAACCCCAGATCCCAATCGAAGACCTGACACATCTCCCTACAACAGCACCAGGAACCAAATTCCCCCTAGGAAATCCCTAATACTGCTCTGGCACCAACATGCAACAGGTTTATATAACCTGACAATGAGGAAACAGCAAAAACTTCATCTAAAAAAGGTTTCCCTATCACATTACCTATCAGTAAAATGAAATCAGAAGACAGGCTGTCCTTTGACTTCTGCAAAAACCAAAATAACTAATTACAGAAGACAGACTATGACAACCACGACTGGGCAGAAGTTTTTCTGGGACCAATAAGAAAGATCCTAGCCTATGCTTCAGCCTAGAATTTGTACAAAAACCAAGATCTCTAATCCCAGAATTCTGACTTTGATAACTGTGACTGAGCAGAACTTCTGGTGCCATTAGGAAAGACTCTATCCTAGGCTTCGACCTAGGATCTGTGCAAAAACTAAAATCACTAATTACAGAAGACTGACTACAAGAAATGTGAAGGAACAGATCTACTAAAACCTTAACAAAAGACTCTATCCTAGATGCTGTCCTATGACTCATTGATATACCAAGATCTCTAGCTACAGAGGACTGATTTTGTCATCCACAACTGAGCAGAAAGTTTCCTGGCACCTTAAAAAGACCTTGGTGTTCGAGAGTGAGCATATATGGAGCCCATAGTTGCTTCCATGACAGTATGCTTCAAGAATGGAGAAATTTTGTACTTCCTAGGCCAAGGGAATTCACTCTAACTTCCCCAATACTTATTGTGCCTATGCAAAAACAAACAAACTAACTAACCAAAACACAAAGCCTTGCCACACCAGACTTTCTTCTTTTTTCGTTTCATTCTTGTGGTTGTGGTTTGGTGACAATTTTTTATTGCCACTGCTGTGTTTTTTGGTTTTGTCTGGTTTTTTGGTTTTTTGTTCTTTGATTTTTTTGTTTTCTTTTTTTTCTTCTTCTCAACTGATATTTATAGCCTCTAGACATATCTCCCCAGCATTTATTTTCTTTTTTTCTCTTCTTTCTCTCTTTTCTTTTGCCAACAGAATCACAGAATTTGAATAATCATGTCTCCTTTATAATTTGAGGGGTAAAAAAATGGATAGTACCAGGAACAACCAGTTTTATGAGCATTGAGTGAAAATAAAAATGATCAGACTTAAGCACCAAACCCAAAGTCAACAACACCAGAATCAATACCCAATCTACAGTAAGCTATACACAAATGAGACCTCCTACACTAGCAGTCTAAGGGACAAAGGGAGGAGGTATGGGATGCATGCTGGGAACAGGGATGGAGGAAGAACTATACTGGTGGTAGTAATGGCCCTAATTCTTTGTTTCTGTGCACCTTAAATATTACTGTGAAAGCCTTGTAATTCACTTTAATCACAATCACTCCCCACAAGAATATCTCAGAAGACCTAATTGGGAGGCCTATATTGCCTTACATAAGCTTAATAACTTTATAATATTGTATCTTAAGATATGTATTCCTAAACATACAGATAGCCTCCCCCATCACTTTCCTTTTTTCAAATACCTTTTTCTTCCTTTTTTTCACAATTTTCTTTTTTATATCTCAATTTTATCTATATATTCTATTTTTATATATACATATTTTCTCTACCCTCACCAGTTTTGGTGCTGCTTGGTACAAAAACTAAGAAAACATCTTGCCTGGGGTAAAAGCTCAGACCACACCACAGATACTGTATGTGTAGCCTGTCATCCTTACCCGGAATAGCACCAGCAATACAAAAGGACACCATACGTATTTGTATAGGCACAGTAAATAAGGGGAAATCATGGACTCAGACACAAGATCTTATCTTCTAAGGATAAGAACTCACACTTTTTATACAAAGGTGCCTCCCATCCTGGACATATGTCATGTGGTACAACTCAGTCTCCACGAGATTGGACAGTGTTAGTTCATTCTCAAATCCCAGATCCTAGACGTAGAACTGAAACAACCCCCTGCAACAACACCAGGAACTAAGCTCTGTTGGGAGATATACTTGTGCCAGTGTTAATATGACAATGAGGACAGTGAGCAAATGACAACTTGACCTAAGACCAGGAGGGCCTATCACATCACCTAACACTAAGTGGAAATCAGGAGATGTATCAGCCTTTGAACTATGAAAAATAAGAGCGCTAACTACAGAAAACTGACTTTGACAACCGTGACTGGGCAGAACGTAGGAAAACCCTACCCTAGGCTATAGCCCAGGTCTCCTACAAAAATCAAGATTTCTTAGTACAGAGGCCCAATTCTGACAACAGAGACTGAGCAGAACCTTTGGAACCATAATTTCCTAGACTTTGGCTTAGGGAACGTGCAAAAACATGGAGCACATCATACAGAAAAATGAACACACCAACAATGTTGGAACAGTACCTCAGAACCTTAAAGACTCTATCCTAGGCCTTGTCCTAGGACCTGTGCATAAACCAAGATTGCTTGCTACAGTGGCCTTATTTTCTCATCCACAACCAAGAGGGAAGGTTCCTGACACCACACACACACACACACACACACACACACACACACACACACACACACACACACAAAAAAAAAATATATATATATATATATATATGGCAATGAGAAGGTATGGAGCCAGTGGTTGTTCCCATGACAATATGCTTCAGGAGTGGAGAAACCCTGAATCTCTTAGGCCAGGGGAATTTCCTTCCTTTCCTAATACTTACTGTGCCTATACAAAAAAAAAGGTGGGGTAACACCAAACCCTGCCACTGAAGCACTTTTTCTGTTTTTTTTTTTTTTGGTTTTTTTTTTGTTTGTTTGTTTTTTTGATATTATTTCCCTTCTCTGTTTTCTTCCACTTTTTTCTTTCTTTTTCACTTTTGTGAATATTATTCAGTGATTTTTTTTTCTTTTTTAGTAGTTGCTACCAAATTTTTTCTTCTCTTTTCCTTAACCTTTTTATCTCCAACAGAATAGCATAACTTGAATAATTCAGCCTCATAAATTGAGGGGGGGGGAAAGAATGATACTAGGACTAGTCATATGAACATGTAGTGTAAAAAAAAACATGGACAGAGGCTCGGCTGGGACCAGAACACTCCACATGCCAGGATTTCGTGGGCTTTTGACTGGTATGATGGGGGCTCTGGGCAGGACAGCTAGCCATAGGACCCTGGGCTGACCACTTTGTCCAGGAGAGCATGATTTCCCCCACACCAGGCGGGTCTTCAGGGCCACGCCTGGTTAATCGGGCCTTGGGGGGAGGGGGTGAGAAATTCCTCCCTAGGCACCCAAAAACTACAGAACCGCGCGGAGGCATATTTCATGTATTCAGAATATCCCTTATTCTTATGTTATGTTTTCCGTACACAGAATGTTTATTTTGTATTCTCCCCTTTCCCACACCCCTACAAAGCTCTTTTTTACTCCTTAACTCTCTAACCCCTTCTCAAACATCACTAATCTAGTTTTCTCTTTTTAACTTCAGTAGTGTAGAATCGTAATCACAGTCCAAAGCTGTGCATTGTGTATGACAACCCCAAACTGTTTCAAGATACATAAAATGGACACGTATTTCTTTAGAATATTTTGTGTTTTTTCTCTGACAGCTATAATTCTTACTAAATGTTGTCTTATACAGTGATGATTCTAACCACTTTTTATCTTCTCTTTTTGAACTGTTTAACAAGGAATTTTGGTGGAAGAGTCCCCCAGTTTAATGCTTATGATTGAATCATGTCAATGGAATCATTGTAATTGTTCTTATGGCCCCCATACGCACCAATAACACCATGTGGCATTGCTTCTTATTTGCATAGGCACATTAAAATGGGAAAATAGTATAAATACAAATAAGATCCTATCTAATAGAGATTAGAACACACAAACCTTGTAGTGCAAAGGGACCTTACACCCTGAACATTGACATAACGACCTGGCACAGACGTCAGAAGAAAGGGTATATTCCATTCTCCCCTGAACCAGGAAAGCCATCCACGAAACATCCAGGCTGGTCTATAACATCACTTGGAAGCAATCCTCTACCATGGAAGACCTACACTGCTCAGACTTCGACCTGCTCAAAAGAGACTTCCCTTAACACTGAGAAGACTTAACAACAACAACGACCGGCTTACAGGACAGGGCTCCCTGCATTGCCCTTTGATTGTGAGGTGAAAGGAGAGGATGCTCCACGTCCTGACTTCAATGTAAGATATGCAGATTCCAGGATCTTTAATACAGAAACATGATACCAACAACAGAGACTGTGTGAAAAATAAAAGTGTGTTGGCACTACAGACAATGTATTGGATTGGACGATCTAGCTTGCTTGGAGCCTAGACTTGGTCTTGTGCCAGGAAACTTCAGGGGTCTGGTCTCTTTGTACTTAGGCCAAGGTTATTTCTTTCCATGTTCCTCATATTTTGGTGGGCCTATGCAAACAACAATTGCCACTCTAACACCATTCTTACTGTGCTCCTTTAACTCTAATCCTTAAAAAGAACTCACTTAAAATTTGAGGTTAACTTAAGCTAATATGCATGTATATGGAAATGTAAGAAAATACTATGCCTGTAATGTTTAAGGAGTTACGTAAGTTTTATGGCTTTAGATTGCCTTGTGTACTGTTAAGAAATATTATAATGTATTACAATCTGGGGACTTGAGGGACAAAGTAATTGTACATGGATTCTGTCTTATTTATCTTAATGTTCTTTGGCTGAAATTTCAAAGTTAATATATCAGCAAGGGGACTTCTGAGAATTATGTTATGGGTGATTGTCCTTCCACTGTAACTTTACCTTGTCCTCTTACTTTGCACCCTTGTTCTCATAATTAAAAATAAAAATTAAAAAAAAAAAAAAAAACATGACCAGACTGGAACACCAAACAGAATAGATACCCAACGTGTAACAAGCTGTAAGGTGGAAACCAGTTGCACTAGGATTCTGGGGGGTAAAGGAGGGATACGTGGGAGACATACTGGGAACAGGAGTGGAGGGAGGACAACATGGGTGGTGGGAATGCTCTTCATTCATTGTCAGTATGTACCATAAATAATTCTGTGTAATGAACTTCAGTCACAATAAAGAAAAATAAAATACCTCTTGTGCTGGATAATTTTGCTGTGATCTTCAGGATAAGATTTTCTGTAATTGAGACCATTTTATTTTTTTGTAAAGAGCAAGATGGACCACACCAATATAAATAGAAATTTCCTTTATAAATGTAAAGTTCTTAAGATAAAGGGTATCTTCACTATATTCCAATTTATTTTTTTTTAGTTTCTCCAAAGTCACCTCAAAATAATCCTTATGCCCAATAGGCATAGTGTGAAGAATAATTCACTACTGTTCAATGAGATACAATTAATGCTTTTGTCCTAGGATTGACATGAGAAATTAAGAAACTAATACAAATATGGTATTCAGAAGTCAGAAAGTACCCAAGAAAATTTATTCTTTACTATTTTAAAGCAGTAGTTTCCAGTAGCGAAAAATAGGGTTAAGTTAGTATAAGGTTAAGGTAGTTTCCATTGTTTGGATCCTAGTCTAGCAATAGTAACACCACCTGGTGTTGAATTCTCAAGCCTCATTTCAGACCAGTACTCTGTTAAAACAAAATCTGCAGTTGACTCTGATACATGATGAAGTTTGAGAAGCACATTCAGAAAATAAAGAGTGTAATACAAAACAATTTTTAAATTTATTATTAAAAAATTCAATTTTGTGACCATTTAAATGCATAAAAATGCTTGATTTTATATTTTTCCAGAAAAATTCTAGTAATGGCTTGAAAAATGAGAATTTTTCTGGGATAACTTAAAATTTTTTACATTTTGACTTTGCCTGATAGGATACTATTCTTTTTTTTTTTTAATTTAACCAACTTTATTACATACATGATTGCATTTGGGTTTCATTCATGTAAAGAACATTACCCATCACTAGTGTAACATTCCCATCACCAATGTCCAAAATCTCCCTCCTTCCCACCCAACCCCTGCCTGTACTCTAGACAGGCTTTCTGTTTCCCTCATACATTCTCATTATTAGGATAGTTCAAAACGTAGTTATTTCTCTAACTAAATTTATCCCTGTTTGCGGTGAGCTTCATGAGGTGAGCTGTAACTTCCAGCTTTTTTCTCTTTTGTGCCTGAAAATTATTATTGTAAAAATGTCTTTCACTTTTCTTAAAACCCATAGATGAGTGAGACCATTCTGCGTTTTTCTCTCTCTCTCTCTGACTTATTTCACTCAGCATAATAGATTCCATGTACATCCATGTATAGGAGAATTTCATGACTTCATCTCTCCTGACAGCTGCATAATATTCCATTGTGTATATGTACCACAGTTTCTTTAGCCATTCGTCTGTTGAAGGGTATCTTGGCTGTTTCCAGAGTCTTGCTATGGTAAATAGTGCTGCAATGAATAAAGGTGTAAGGAAGGGGTTTTTGTATTGTATTTTTGTGTTCCTAGGGTATATTCCTAGGAGTAGTATAGCTGGGTCGTATGGGAGCTCGATTTCCAGTTTTTGGAAGAATCTCCATATTGCTTTCCATAAAGGTTGAACTAGACGGCATTCCCACCAGCAGTGGATAAGAGTTCCTTTCTCTCCACATCCCCGCCAACACTGCTTGTTCTCATTCTTTGTGATGTGTGCCAATCTCTGGGGTGTGAGGTGGTGCCTCATAGTTGTTTTGATTTGCATCTCCCTGATGATTAGTGATGTGGAGCATTTTTTCATGTGTCTTTTGGCCATCTGTATTTCTTCTTTGTCAAAATGTCTGTCCATTTCTTCTCTCCATTTTTTGATGGGATTAGATGTTTTTTTCTTGTAAAGTTCTGTCAGTGCCTTGTATATTTTAGAGATTAACCCCTTATCTGATGGGTATTGGGTGAATAGTTTCTCCCACTCAGTGGGGGGCTCTTGTATCCTGGGCGCTGTTTCTTTTGAGGTGCAGAAGCTTCTCAGTTTAATATATTCCCATCTGTTAATTTCTGCTTTCACTTGCTTGGAGAGTGCAGTTTCTTCCTTGAAGATGCCTTTAGTCTCAATGTCCTGGAGTGTTTTACCTACATGTTGTTCTATATATCTTATGGTTTTGGGTCTGATATCGAGGTCTTTAATCCATTTGGATTTAGCCTTCGTACATGATGTTAGCTCGGGGTCTAAGTTGAAATTTTTGCAAGTGGCTACCCAGTTGTGCCAACACCACTTGTTGAAGAGGCTTTCTTTGTTCCATTTAGGATTTTTTGCTCCTTTATCAAAAATTAGGTGATTGTATGTCTGGGGAACTTTCTCTGAGTATTCAAGCTTATTCCCTAATCTGAGGGCCTGTCCTTATTCCAATACCATGCTGTTTAGATAACTATCGCTTTGTAGTAAAGTTTAAAGTTGGGGAAAGTAATTCCTCCCATATTCTTTTTCCCAATGATTGCTTTAGCTATTCGAGGGTGTTTATTGTTCCAAATAAATTTCAAAAGTGCCTGATCCACTTCTTTGAAGAATGTCATGGGTATCTTTAGGGGGATCACATTAAATCTGTACAGTGCTTTGGGGAGTATTGCCATTTTAATGATGTTAATCCTGCCAATCCATGAGCAGGGTATGTGCTTCCATTTCCGCGTGTCCTCTCTTATTTCTTGGAGCAGAGTTTTATAGTTTTCTTTGTATAGGTCCTTCACATTTTTAGTCAAGTTGATTCCAAGATATTTGAGTTTGTGTGGCACTATAGTGAATGGAGTTGTTTTCTTAATGTCCATTTCTTCCTTATTAGTATTGGTGTATAGAAAGGCCATTGATTTTTGTGTGTTAATTTTGTAGCCTGCCACCTTGCTATATGAGTCTATTGTTTCTAGAAGCTTTTTGGTAGAGGATACTTTTCTTGATTGAACACTTACCATGATTAAATAAATCAATTATTAAATTGTTCTATTATAATTAATGAAACTAAAATCACAATGGAAAAATTTATTTTAATTGTTTTTAATTCTTTTTGGTTTCAGAGTCACTTACAACTGTGCTCAGGGCTTTCTTCTAGATCTAAAATCAGGTTCAGGGGATCATATGGGGTGCAGGGAATCATATGGGGTGCTAGGAATTGAGCCCAGATTGCCTGCATGTAAGGGAAGCACTCTGTCTGTTGGACTATTATTTCTCTAGCTCTGGAAAAACTCATTTTAAAAAATGCCTCCAGACATCCTACAGCCACCATCATGTCCACCACAAGCTTACATCCACCAACTACAGCCACCACCTATACTATACTACAGCCACCACCAGCTCCATATTTCATTTTATTCTCAAAAGAGATTTAAGCCTCTAAAATTTAAGTTTCAAGCCAGCTAAAACTCTCACAGCTATAAACTCTAGAGCACCCTCAGGAGGTGTGCAGGCCAACTCCTCACCCTTTGGAAGCCCTGGTAGCTTCACAAACTCCACAATTGCTGCCATGCCAATGACCCAACTTGATCACATTATGACTCATGTCTAGAGACATGAGACAGACAAAAACTCCAATTATGCCAGTTTTTGAGGCTGAAAATTTTGGGAGTTTTCTCAGAGTGGGGTCAGGCAATATCCTCTCTTCCCTTTGTTCTTCCAGAAGCCCCAGCAACCACACCCACATCCTATTTAAACTCATAAGCCCAGATGCACAGATCCTGGTATTATAGAACCTACAAATTCCTCAATACTAGCATTCTAGTAGGAACACACCAAATTAAATAGAAAAGTAGCATATAATCCTAAACTCAACAAACAAAACCAATACACAGAATGTTAAACTAGTAACAAACAGCCAAGTAAAATTTAAGAAAAAGATTTATTGGCCCCATTATATATATATATAATCTTCAAAAATGTTCTCTTAGGCCAGAGAGATAGAACAGAGGTAGGGTGTTTGCCTTGCAAGCAGCTGATGATAACAGATAGTAGTTCAAATCAGGGCATCCCATATGGTCCCCCATGCCTGCCAGGAGCAACTTCTGAGCACTGAGCCAGGAGTAACCCCTGAGCACCTGCTGTACCCAAAAAGGCAAAAAAAAAAAAAAGAAACAAAGAAAAAAATTCTCTTAGTGAATTTTTAAATAAATCCCATTACTACTTATTTAGAACACACATTATAAAGTAAATTATCTTGCCAAGGGGCAGGCTTTGACTGGGTGAGCAACTAACAACAATGGTGAGGGAATGATCCACCAATTATGGAATTGGAGTTGGAACACTGAATGCCTTAAATAACTGTATTATGAACAACTTTGTGAAACATGATGCTTAAATAAGGTAATAAAACTTTTAAAAATGCCTACAGCAGTAGAGATCATCATGAAACTGAGCACCATCTATTATTCATTACTCTTAACCATTTCCAATAAGCACTATTGCAAATTTGACTGGAGTACATCTGTGCATCTGGGCCTAAGAATTAGGTGACATCAAAACAATGCAAGATCCTGTTGTATAGCACAGGCTTGTAAGTCTGTAAAATATGTTACTTAAACATAGTTAAATAAGTGTGTTCACAGTAGAAAAGCAACTTTAGAATAAAGTTAGCCAAAATGTTTATTTTTATGCCATCATCCTCTATATTGCTGCCGTAGATATTTCTCTAAAGTGAGCATGTAATTGTGCCATGGGCAGCATAAAAGACTTAATAGCACCCTTGAATGGTACAATAAAACCTTTGTAATCTGGTGCCTAGGAACCAATTAGAAAGACCTCAGTCTTATAATTACACCTTCTCCATGTAGCCTTCCTTGAAAGTTTACCACCACCCCATTACTTGAGAATATAGCCATAAGCCAAACTAAATTTTCTTAGTATCTTAATGTATTATCTAACAGTAATTTTAATAAAAGATCAATAGAAGTTCACAATTAATTTTATTATATTAATTAATATTATTTAATATTATTTAATATAATAATAATTAATATAATATAATTATATATAATATAATATAATAATATAATATTATTTAATATTATTTAATATAACCAATAACTAAATTGTTATTCATCAATTGCCCACTTCTCAATTTTATGAGAATAGGAATTATTTCTCATTTTTTACCTCCCCCAGTTGGCATAAAGCCCACTACAAGAGAAACATTTAAAAAATTAATACTTTAAATCGTCTAAAGTGTGATGGCAATGCATGCATCAGTGACCAACGTGGAAAAATACAGCAAACACCTGGGTCTTCACTCCATGATTCATGATTTGGAAAAAATCACATTTGATTTGGAAAAAAAAAAATGATCCCATTTCTAATATGTCCGTGTTAATCTCTAAGACAGAGCATTTATTCTATTGGCATTATGTTTAGACAGTAATCTTCAATTCTCATTTCATTAAAGATATCTTGATCCCTCAAAAATTACCATGTCAGTTGATTGATACCTCAATTTTTACCCCAGGCTTCCAGTCATGAGCTTTATAGCTGTAATATTTCAGTTCAAGTGGTTAAAATAAACTGGTTATAACAGTTTAAACCATCTTACTCCACATTTGTTGGTTACTGAGTAATTCTCTTGACTCCAAAAGTATAGTTATTTAGTCATCTACAACCCACTAGTCTCCATCTGACTCCCTCACAGCTCTGCTCATAGTTCACAACTTCTTCAATAGGCATTTTAAATTTTCTTTTCTTTTTGGTTTAGCTCTCCTCTCTATTCTCACTGTTATATACTTTTTTTTTTTTTTTTGGTTTTTGGTGTTTGGTTTTTGGGCCACACCCGGCTGTGCTCAAGGGTTACTCCTGGCTGTCTGCTCAGAAATAGCTCCTGGCAGGCACGGGGGACCATATGGGACACCGGAATTCGAACCAACCACCTTAAGTCCGCTGTGCTATCTCTCCATACCCACTGTTATATTCTTGTAAAATCATTCAAGCTGAAACCTTTCACTTAAGTTAACTGAAACACCAATCATGATCTATACCTGGAGAACTCAATACTTAAGAGTTACAGTATTTTGAATTAATCACAGATTACTTGCAAATATGAAATTTGTTTATATATTATATACTTATATGCTTCTTTATGCATCAACTTGTACATGACCTGTCTCCCAGGCCAAAGATATATTTTTAGTTTTGACGTGATTCAGAACAATGGTGATTTTGTATGGAGTATATGGATTCAGAGCATTAGATGACTTTGTATGGAGTGACAAATGCTTTAAATTGTCTTTAAATTTAAATTCTCTTTAAAGGGCCCGGAGAGATAGCACAGCGGCATTTGCCTTGCAAGCAGCCGATCCAGGACCAAAGGTGGTTGGTTCGAATCCCGGTGTCCCATATGGTCCCCCGTGCCAGCCAGGAGCTATTTCTGAGCAAACAGCCAGGAGTAACCCCTGAGCACCGCCGGGTGTGACCCAAAAACCAAAAAAAAAAATCTATGAAAAAAGAAAAGAAAAAGAAATCTAAGAAAAAGGAAAAGAAATCTATAAAAAAGAAAAAGAAAAAATCTATGGAAAAAGAAAAGAAATCTATGGGACCGGGAAGGTGGCGCTAGAGGTAAGGTGTCTGCCTTACAAGCGCTAGCCAAGGAACGGACCGCGGTTCGATCCCCCGGCGTCCCATATGGTCCCCCCAAGCCAGGGGTGATTCCTGAGCACATAGTCAGGAGTAACCCCTGAGCGTCAAACGGGTGTGGCCCAAAAACAAAAACAAAAAAAAATAATAAATTCTCTTTAAACACCCTTCTCCACACAGTCTGCTATGAGAAATCTATTGACAATTCCCTGGTGCTGGTTCTGAGGCCCTCAAAAGCTCCCCTTTCTACGAACTTCTGTGATAACCTTTTCCACTGGTTAATAAAAGCTCTAGTTTCAGTCTAGTGAAGCTTCCAATAAGAACTAGTCAATTTTATATAAATAAACAAAGCAAAGTGTTGACATATGACATGTCTGCAACTAATAAGTGGTAGAATAAGTGGTAGTGTTAAAATTGGCTGTTAAAATCAGTTTTCAAACCACAGAAATTTACAAGCTGCCCTCTGCCCTAGCATAGTCTTCTTTCTTTATTTTCCTTTGTTATCATAAATTATAAATTTATAATATTATAATATTTTAATATTAAATATAATCAGTTAAATATAATCAGTTAATATAGTCATTATAAATATATCAGTCTTATTGAGTCAGGGCCTAATAAGCATATTTTACTTTATTACAACTGTACAGATCATACTATAAATGAAATCAAATGATCAAATACTGAGGTTAGTATAAACGTCTTGAGAAAGATACAATTCAATCCATAAGGGACATGAAGATTAGTAGAATGCCACCTTAAACGTGACATTATAAGTTTTGAGTGTGCTCTCCCCAAATCATCTGGGGATTTAGATAATTAGAAACAATAACTACTGAGACAAACATTCTCTGTACTCCTTTTATTTAACTAAAGACAAGTTTTCCAAAGAAAATCTCTGTTATCATAGGTTTTCACAGAATCTCATCCAAAGGGAAGATTGATACTCATGGGAAAGGAAACTAGAAAATGACATTATCCCTCAAAAAATCTGTCAAAAGTTATCATACCATTCACATAAATGGCAGTTCATCTGCCCTACTAGAGAAATTAGTACTAATAACTACTAATAAGTAGCATTATAAAACAGAGAACAGTCAATGCTCCTTAACATTATTATTATAGTAACAAAGTAAAAGCCAGTCATAATCAAATCTGCATCTCACATAGAGGAACTGAGGGAGAAAATAATTCTTGTCACTGGGAAAAAGAAATACCTATGTGTCCCTTTTTTAATTTCTGGCATTGGTGGTGAGAAAGCATAAGACCTATAGTAGATGGTTTTTGCAAACCAAGAAAACAACAACAATTTGTCACTGGATAGATGAGAAGTTCCCTAAGCAAAGACTGCAGAGAGGGTCTGTTTTTATTTCTGAGACGCAGTCTACAGAATAATGAAAGGAAAAAACAAATATAAAAAAAGCAAAACTTGAGAAACAAAGGATTTTGTTGGTGGTTTCTACTTAAGATGTTTGTTCTTCTAGAATTGAAGTTATCTTTTGTGTTTCGGGTGTGAAGAGAAGATACATATATATATACATATATATGTTATGTGCATGTGTGTTTATGTGATTCAAAAAAAAGGCCATTAGGTATATAATTTGCTTTTGTGCTGGTCAAAAAAGAAGGAATATGATAAGCAAGGAAACTAGAAGACTTAGTCCTAAACTGACATTAATCCCTGAGAAGATGTAGCAAGTCTCCAGAGGATAGAACAAAAGATTTACATTATCAACTCTTGTTAATATGGCCACTATTGTTTTTGTCCACAAGTGAGTCAAATAAAATATACAACACAGCTTCTGATCATAAAGGCACTATGGTCCCTTATATCAAGCAAGGAACTTATCAGAAGTTTAAGAAAGTCCAAAGCCATTGTTCAGTAAATAAGGCATTTGCCTTACATGCAGCAGACCCTTGTAGGAATCCTGAATCCTATATGTTCCCCTAAACAAGGGGTCCTCAAACTACGGCCTGCAGAGGAGTCTGATCCGGCCCGCCAGCAGTGAGCGCTGTTTGGTTGCCTGCCAGCATATACACTCAGTGTGTATCCAAATATCAGGAACCATGCACTCAAAATGGTAACCATCTGTGGTAGCACTTACGCCTGAGAACAGACTTTTTCAAGAATGAAACATCTGAAATCTCTAACCAGATCAAGATTAATTTGCATCACTTGTTACGGCTGGCAGTGACAAATATGGAGCCGGACATTGACCATCTCTTTAGCCAAAAGCAGGCCCACAGTTCCCATTGAAATACTGGTGCATGATCTGTTTATTTATAAACGGTTTTCATTTTATTTATATAAGATATGTGCAGTGTGAGTAGGAATTAGTAGCTCATATAGTCCGGCCCTCCAGCTCTCTAAAGGACCGTAATCCGGCCCCCACTTTAAGAAGTTTGAAGACCCCTGCACTAAACCCTACCAGAAGTAAGCCTTGAGTATTTCCAGATATCCTTTCAAAAAAAAAGAGAGGAAGCATATTACCAGCTTTCTGTCTTTCTGTGTATCTATTGCTCTATCAGTCTGTCTGTTTCTCCATCTCTCTGTCTCTGCCTTTCTGCCAGTTTTTCTCCCTCTCGCTCACCTTATCTCAATCTCTGTCTCTTTCTGTGACTGTCTATTGGTATGTCTGCTCTCCAATGTAAGTTCAAAGAGTTTATTTGCACTAATTCTTTAGCACTGTGAGTCTTGCAGTCTGATCCCTTGGACAAGAGCATGTGTCCTTCCCCATATAAATAGTTTTTGTATCATTCTTTCTTTTTGGTAAAGGAAAAATAAATTCTATGACTTAGCAGTTTAGTCCATTACAGATTTAAAATGTATTTTCTTAACAGGGCAACATTAGGAAAAATTTTAAATAAAAACTTTTATTAGAAATTTCACATGACGATTTTGGGAGTGCTGCCACAGCTCTGAAACTTTAGCAGTGAATCAAGCCCTCTGCAAACTTGATTTCTTTCATGAAATTTCAATCCACAAATCCCTCTCAAGGTTGCTAATGGTTCCTTTGCCTTCTACCTCATATAAAACAAAGCATGAATATTTTTGATATATAACTTTAAGCCATAGATAATAGAATATCTTATATACTTCCTTTCAGAAGGTCTAGCAGATTTTTTCTGTACTTTTTCCTATATTCAAATTTTTGTTTCTATGAATAGTTCTACATTAAAAGGTGAAAGTAAAATCTTCAAAATTTCCATTTTAGAGAAGGAGGACTATTGATATACAATTTTTAAATACTTTAGACTGCCTAACATCTAGGCTAAATACATAGTGCACCTGTTTCTAGTGGGGAAAGTATATAATTCCGTATTGTGGTGCTTTGCTATAGATTTACACCAGGCACTTTTGATCACTTTTTTCTTGGAAGAGTCCTTAGTGACTTGGAGAAGGTGTAGTGATGGATACTTTGAGTAGAGAAGTTCTTTCTTCTCGGGGTCTTGCCAGTTGTTGAGTACACTTGAATAATGAACAGGAATTTTTTTGTTTGTTTGTTTTTGTTTTTTTTGTTTGTTTGGTTTGTTTGTTTTGGTTTTTGGGTCACACCCAACAGTGCTCAGTCATTAGTCCTGGCTCTATGCTGAGAAATCACTCCTGGCAGGTTCGGGGGACCATATGGGATGCCAGGATTCAAATCACTATCCTTCTGCATGCAAACCAAACGCCCTGCCTCCATGCTATCTCTCCGGCCCAAACAGTGTTTTCTATTTGTCCTCTTTAATAAAATTAATTGTTCTTTTATGGCAATCTCAGCTTTTCCAAACTATGCCAGATTCTACCTATTACTCAATTCCAGAGCCACTTCTATAAATTCAGGTATTTGTTATAGCAATGCCCTACATCTTAGTATTCTTTCTTTCTTCTTTCTTTCTTTCTTTCTTTCTTTCTTTCTTTCTTTCTTTCTTTCTTTCTTTCTTTCTTTCTTTCTTTCTTTCTTTCTTTCTTTTTCTTTCTTTCTTTCTTTCTTTCTTTTCTTTCTTCCTTTCTTCCTTTATTTCTTTCTTTCTCTCTTTCTCTTTCTTTTTTTTCTTTCTTCCTTTCTTTTTCTTCCTTTCTTCCTTCCTTTTTCTTCTGTTCTTCCTTTCTTCTTTCTTTCTCTATCTCTTTCCCTTTCCCTTTCTTCTTTTCTTTCTTCTTTTCTTCCTTCCTTTCTTCCTTCCTTTTTTTCTTTTCTTCCTTCCTTTCTTCCTTTTTTTTCTTTTCTTCCTTTCTTCTTTTTTTCTTTTTATTTTTCTATTTTTCTCTTTTCTTTCTTTCCTTCTTTCTTCCTTTCTTCTTCTCTTCTTCTTTCTTCTTCTTTCTCTTCTTCCTTCTTCTTCTCTTCTTTCTTTCTTTCTTCTTTCTTTTTTCTTTCTTTCTTTTCCTCCAGCCATGTTCAGAGCATACTCCTGAATTTGTGCTTGAGACCATTTTGGGATGATGCTTGGGAGACCATATTAGTGCTAAGGATGAAATCTTTCTGTGTTAGCCATATGCAAAGCAAGCACCTAATCTGCTGTATTATATCTCCAACCCTTGTTAACAAATTCTATATTAATCTCCTCAGTCTGACAAAAAAAATACAAAGACTTGGTAGCTTAAACTAGGGAGTTTATTTTCTCAGTCTGAAGGCTGGGAAGTGCAAGAACAAGATGTCTGCAGACTCAATACCTAATAAGAATGCTTCCAGACTTGCTGTGTACTCAAATGACCCAGTGGAAGCATTAACCCCACTAACCCTATGAGAAGCTCTGCTCTTTTGGCACCATCTAGTCCTACTTAATTTAGATTATCTTGGTTAGGGTTAGATTTAGGTTTATGTTTAGATTTTTCCAAAGGCCTCACCACTTAACAGTATCATTTTGAGGTTTAAGGTGTTAACCTATAAATATGGGGGAGATGAGGAAACAGGCTCTTATCCATACAGTTGCCTTAGCATAATCTAGTTAATTTAGACAGAAACAAAACCTACAATAAGAAAGGCAGGCTACCTTAGAATGAAGTTAGTACTGTGAATCACAAAAGAAAAAAAAACTTATTTTTATATCATTGAACTACAGGATCAGTCTTCATCTTAAGGACAGATTTCCTAATGGTAGTTTTTCTAATTTTATATAAAATTGTCACCTGAGAATTAAAACCACTTATCTGTTATAGTGGTTATATGCTCTATTATGGGATACCCCTCAACTGTGACCATGTCCAAATGGATTATGAAAGGACCCCATATCTTTGAGCAAACAATACAAACAATACATGGGTTGGGAAGTATGCTATGAGGTGGCAAGATACAAAAACTTTTTCCAAGAGAGACATTTCCAGAGAAGGTGTGGTCAAAATCAATCCACTAGGTTTCAAGTCCTTCATTAAATGGATATTGGCAATTTATCTTTCTCCTACTGATACTGTACCACACCCCCAAACCATTAAAAGCTTTCCCAGCATCTCAGGTAAGAAATTATGAGTTATAAAAAAAAGTAACATGGATCAGTATATTATATTGATTTAATAGCAAATGCAAAACATTCTTTTAAGTGTTAAGAATCACAGTATTTATTTTCAGTCATGGAATTAAAGTGCTATATGCTTTCCTATTGTTAAAAAAAAAATACGAAGAAACAAAAGTCCCAAATATACTTTTCCTGTAGCCACCGTTTGTGAAGCCCCTACCCCTACTAGCACTGTCTCAGCGACCCATGCCTCTGCAGCAAAGAAAGCATAATAGATCACATAATCACGATATCAATCAAATAAGTGAATTTAATTCTCAGGTGATAATTTCATATATAATTCAAAAAAAGTACCATTAGAATGTTCATCCTTTTCAGGGGTCTCAAACTCGCGGCCTGCCGGCCATTTGGCCCTCCCTGTACAACATTTTGTGGCCCTGCCCTAGAGGAATCTTTTTTTGTTTTGTTTTGTTTTGTTTTGTTTTGTTTTGTTTTAGTTGTTTGGGTCACACACACCCCCAATGTTCAAGGCTTAGTACTGACTTTGCACTCAAGGATCACCCCGACTTTGCCTCCTGCGGCCCCCAGGTAAATTGAGTTTGAGACCCCTGCAAGTTTAGATGAAGACTGATCCAGCAAGAAAACTGATGCCATGGGGGACTGAGGCAAGGTCCGGAGACGGCCAACGTTCTTTCTGTCCCCAATGCAGAGCAATCTGAGAAGCTGGCTATACTCCCGCTTCGACATTTTTTTTTCCACTTCGACATTTTTGATGACACTGATTTTGGGTGGAGATATTAAACTCCTTTATCCCTATATGTTCTCTTAATGACAATCAAAAAGTGAACACTAGTTTTAGTAAATATATATGATTGATTTCCCCTTTCCCAGAAAGAAAGTCCATGATTCTGATAATAAATGCGTACTATATCTTAGTTGTTAAAACAAATCTTTTCTCTGCCATTTGAGTTTTCCTCAATCTGTAAACCTTTGAACAACCCTAGTCAGAGATCATAGCTGTGGCATAACTTGTTGTCACCAGATGGCGCTGTTTCCGACTCTCGTACAGACTCCTGCAAAATTTTATTTCAGCCATGAATAAGAACTGAAAAAAAGGAATTAACTAACCTCTGCCCACAGGCAACAGAAACTGGGAATTTACCCTCACTACGGAGGTGAAGAGGGTCGATAATCGGCTCAGGAACAAGGTGGGAGGGAAGCGGACACATGGGTATGTTGCTAGAATAGTTCATGTATGAACTCTTACGTATAACAGTTTGTAAACCACATTTTCTCTCCGCCAATTTTAAATTTACTCTGCAAACACCTAACAACAATTACAGGTTTTTATTAAGTGTAAAATGTTGAGTTGGGGCCGGAGTGGTAGCACAGCAGTAAGTTGCTTGCCTTGTATGTGGCTGACCCAGGACGATCCAGGCTCTATTCCTGGCATCCCATATGGTCCCCTGAGCCAGTAGCAATTTCTGAGCACAGAGCCAGGAGTAACCCCTGAGTGACACCAGGTGTGGCCCAACGTCCCTCCCCCCAAAAAAAACACATCACATTGTGTTAAATCCTCAGGATGCAATAGTGTTCTTTAAGAATTTAGATGGAAGATCACTACTCAAAAAATAATCATGTAAATAAAATATAACCACTATCTTTGATTTGGAAGGAAACAAAAGTACCTTGTTGCTAATACCATACATGTATATTTCTGTTGGGTAAATTTTAAAGAGTTGTGAGAGGAGCTAAAGGAAAGAAGGGAGTCACTTCCCAATGTGAAGGAACAGAAGTAAGAAAGAACTAAGTCTAATGTTGGGAGGTTTGGACCCTTTGAAAGAGCCAAGAAAAGAAAGTCAGAGCTTTGAAATAGGGGGCAAAAAAAAAAAAAAAGAGAGTGGGGAAGAGGGAACAGGGGAGGGAGGGAGGGAAGGAGAGAGAGAGAGAGAAAGAGAGACAGAGAGAGAGAGAGATCTATTCTGGAAAGATGCTGAGAAGTGGAATCACTGCCCTCCTAAATATGGTGCCTGAGCACAGAGCCAGGAGTAGTTCCTGAACACCACCCAGGTGATGTAGAACAAACAAACAAACAAACAAACAAACAAAAATTTTAAACTGGCTAATTGTCCTTTCTTAATCAAAGACCTTTGTTTTGATTTCTAGATAAAACTGAGTATATCTCAAGGGATAGTCACCTAAAGAATTTGTTTTATTTGAAGGGGCTCACTCACTTTAGATTTCAGTACTCCTGTCACTTCCTCAGGGAAAGTCAGTCCCTAGCTTTGTCTTGGTTAAAGTGGTGGATCAGTATTGGAAGAATCCAGTTACTTCAGTTTGCCCAGAAAGTCCTAATTTGTGAATTTGTGTTTATGATCTTATTTATGAATTTGGGGGTCTGAGATTCTTTTCTATTTTTTCTTTAAATTTAAAAACTTGAGAGGGTCACATAGAGTTTATGTGATATTTTAGAAAGTGTCTAAGCATCTCTGTGATCACACAACTAGTAAGTAGTGGGGTTAGAAACAACCAATATCAAGAACTTGACAACTTCCTAACTCAGAGCTATGCTGGCAGAGATATCACACTGCCTTATTGGTACCTGAGTTTCCACAGAAGCCAAGGACTGGGCTTTTTGTGGTCCTTTTTAAATCCAAGCTCAGCTTGAAGGCTACACAGTTAATTTCCTTTCCATTGAAATCGCAATATGTTTCAAGGAAATGAAGGAAATAGCTCTCAGGGTATAAAGGGCAAATATGTGGGAAAAGCTAAAGATCAAACAGTCAAGTATACTTGTTATAGAATTTTTCATGAGTTAAATTAAAATGTTATCAGTGGAGCAACTCCCCCTTGGATTGAAAAGAATGAGAACAAAGAGTAAAGCAAAAGACAGCTGCCAGTGTATAATCAAGAGACAGATGGAATAGTCCAGGCTTGGTGGCATGGAATAGATGTAGCCAAGGGCTGGAACAGAGGTCACCAGTGCAAGCACAGTGGAAAAGCAGATTCCCTGTAATTCATCCGTATTGTAACAGCTGCCCTTTCCTCTCCCTGCTTAATAGTGAGCTGCAACTCCAGGTCACCTTGCCTTTTGAATTCTCAGTGCCCTTCTATGCAAAATAAGAAAGTTCAAGTTGGTTGACTTGAAAGATGATCTCAGCTCAAAAATTCTATGACATGATCCACTGCCAATACTATTACAGTGGATGCTGGAAATATGGGGCACTCCTCAAACCTTGTCAAAATCAGAATGAGGGAAAAAAAGGAAAAAAGGAAGATGATTTTATTTTTATTTTTATTTTTTTCCTAAGAATATTTTTGTAGTACTTCACATCACATTCAACTGACTTTGATGTCTAAATTGAGCTGGAAGTTCAAACTAAAATGAATGTACAGAATCTCAGCTGCAAGTCTTTCAATGTGGCTGCTGCCCAGATCCATGACAGCATGTTTTGGGACCGACCCAACAAAGAAGCATCTACAGAAGCCAAGTAATCAGAGGTGAGCTGATCCCACCCTAAAAGAGTGGAGCCAGAGGAACCCACCCACTCCACTTCACTCCAAGGCTTGTGCACATCTCCAAGTCAATGAACCCTAGCACAACACTCAGAAAATATCACACTATAGGAGAGACAAAAAGAAAAGAATGCAGGCCAACACCATGTCTAGAGAATAAAGATGGGAGCCCTGATAACCGTAAAAGTGCCAATCACCTATTTAGCCTTTCAGATAAGAACTTTAGAGAATAAATATAGAGAATGTTCCTAGAACCCAAAGAAAGCATGGATCAAGCTAATGAATCAGTAATAAGAATCAAGAGGATATAAAAATAGAAATCAGAAAACTCCAAACTAAAATAACAGGACTGAAACACATGGGAGACAAAATGAAAACATCACTAAAATGACTTTCCAACAGAATAAGAGCAGCTGAAGAAAGAATCAGTGAGCTGGAATATGAGATGTATTACACCTCTCTACATCAAAGAGATTGGAAAAGAGCCTTAAAAATCATTAGAAATGGAAAAAAAATCCTCAAAGAATGTGAACAGATGAAAATAGAAGACTTTGGTAAACTCAACAGAAACAACATAAGAATCATTAGAATCCGGGGCCGGGTAGGTGGCGCTAGAGGTAAGGTAGGTCTGCCTTGCAAGCGCTAGCCAAGGAAGGACCACGGTTCGATCCCCCAGCGTCCCATATGGTCCCCCCAAGCCAGGGGCGATTTCTGAGCACATAGCCAGGAGTAACCCCTGAGCGTCAAACGGGTGTGGCCCAAAAACCAAAAAAAAAAAAAAAAAAAAAAAAGAATCATTGGAATCCAAAGACCCAGAAGGAAAATCCCCAGGAAGAATCAATAGTCAAGAACTCAGTGCAGAGAAACTACAAAAGTTAAAGTATGCATGCAACCAAATCCTGCATGTTCAATGAGTACTAGCTAAAGAGGCCCAAAGAAAAGCATGCCAAGACACCTCATAGTCATAATGGTGAATCTCAAAGATATGGATAGAATACTAAAAGCAGCAATATATAAAAGGAAAATAACATTTAAAGGAGTGTCCTAAAGATTTACAGTCGACCTGTTAGAAGAAACCCTGAAGGCAAAAAATCAATGGTGAGATATAGTGACAAAACTCAATGAAATGAATGCTTCACTAAGAAAACTGCACCTAGCCAGGCTCACATTCAGATTAGAAGGAAGCATCATAGCTTCATGGACAAACCATAACTCAGAAACTTTACATACTCAAAACCAGCCTTAAAATAAAAACTAAAATATTTACTTTAAGGCAAGACAGACCAAGAGACACACCCAACTTCTACACAAATTGATAATTATCTCCTTCAATATCAATGGACTAAATGTACTGTTAAGAGACACATAGTGGAAAAAATGGATCAAGAAGCTCTTCTGCCCACAAGAAACACATCTGAATAGTCAGAACAAACACAGATTCAAAATTGAAGATTGGACGACAATCATCCAAGCAAACAACTCTCTAAAAAAGATGGAGTATCAGAGCATATTAAGAATGTCCCAGAGGGGCCCTGTGTCTCTTAGGCCAAGGAAATTCCCTTTCTAATCTCCCCAATATTTACCGGGTCTATGCAAAAAAAAAAAAAAAAGCACAAGTTAATTTTTTACTTGTTATTGTTTTGTTTTATGTTTTTGTGCTTTGCTTTGGTTTATTTTGGGACCGTGATTATTGTTTGGTTGTTGTCTTTATTGCTGCTGTGCTTTTAGGATTTTTTTGTTTGAATTTTTATTTATTGATTTATTTTTGTATTGTTGTTATATTTTTCTTCCTTTTTCTCTTTCTTTTCTTAAGTCATTATTTATAGCCTCTAGAAGAACTCCTGCTGTTTTTTGCTTGTTTGATTTTTGCCCCCCCCCTTTTTTTCTTTTCTTCAAACAGAACAACATAACTTGAACCATCTGTTCCACCTCACAAACTGAGGGGAAAACAATAGAGGGTACCAAGACCAAACAGTCATATGAACTTTGAGTAGAAATAAAAAATTATCAGACTTAGGTGTCAATCCAAAGCCAATGACAACAGAATCCATACCCAATCTACAACAAGCTAGACACATAGAGAACCACCTATACTAGCAGCACAGGGCAAAGGATGGGAATATGGGTATGGGATGAATACTGGGAACAGGAGTAGAGGGAAGACAATATTGGTGGTGGGAATGCTCCTGATTTAATGTCACTATGTACCTAAAATATTACTGTGAATGATTTGTAACCCACTTTGGTCAAAATAAAAAGTATTTCTTAAAAAAGATGGAGTATCCATATTATATCAGATGATACAAACTTTACTCTCAAAAAAGTTATAAAGGACAAATATGGACATTTCATAATAATCAAGATATATAAACATCAGGAAGAAATCACACTCCTAAATATATATGCACCCAATGAGGTACCAACAAAATATTTTAAAATAATGTTGAAAAATTCCGAAAGAATACATCAATAGCAACACAGTAGTAGTGGGCGACCTCGATATCGGCACTGTCATCACTTGATAGGTCAACCAGGATGAGACCTAACAAGAATATACTACCATATACTACCACTAAGAGAAGAAATGAAAAAAAAGTTGCCTAGTAGATATATAGGGTTCTCCATCCCCAGAAAACTGGATACACATTCTTCTTCACTGCACATGATTCATTCTCTAAGATAGACCACATGCTGGCCTATAAAACATACTTCCATAAAATCAAGAGGTAAAAATTATACAAACTACCTTCTCAGATCATAATGCACTGATATTAGAAGTGAACTACAAACAGACACAGGAAAAATGTTAAAACCTGGAAATTGAATAGCTCACTACTGAACAATCTGTGGGTCAGAGATGAAATAAAAAAATAAAAAAATTCCTGGAAACAAATGTAAATGAAGACAAAAATTACAAGAATTTTTTGTGAAAGAGCAAAAGCAGTACTAAGAGGAAAATTCATAACTTTAGAATCACAAATCAGGAAGGAAATGGGGCCTACATAAATAATTAATGAATTCACTAAGGAATTTGTCCAAACCTTTCAAGAGGAACTACTACCAATCCTTTTTAGGCTCATCCAGGAAATTGAAGAAACAAAAACACTCCAAAGAGTTTTCATGAAGCTAACATCACCAAAACCAGACAGAGATGCTCAAAAAAATATTACAGACCAATATCCCTGATGAACACAGTTGCAAAGATCCTCAATAAAATCCTAGCAAATAGGATTCAATGTCTCAAGAAGAAAGTATATCATGAGCAAAGTAGGTTTTATTCCAGAGAGTCAAAGCTGGTTTAGCATCTGCAAATCCATCAACATAATAGATCTTATCAACAAAATAAAAAATAAAAACCATACGATCATTTAATATATGCAGAGCAAACATTTGATAAGGTCCAACACCCATTCATGATAAAGACTTAAACAAGATGGTCATGGAAAGAACTTTTCTCAGTATAGTCAAGGCCACTTTTCACAAGCCAATAGCAAATATTATACTCAATGGGGAAAAACTGAAAGCCTTTCTCCTAAGATCTGGCACAAGACAAAGCTACACCCTCTCCCCATGCCAATTCAATATGGTGCTGGATGTAACTGCAATAGCAATTAGGCAAGAAAATAATATCAGGGCATCCAGATATGAAAGGAAGAAATCAAGCTCTCACTGTTTGCAAGCTACTATATTTAGGAAATCCTAAAGACTCTACCAAAAAGCTTCTAGAAGCAATAGATTCATATAGCAAAGTATCAATCTACAATCAATCAATTAAAATGCAAAAATCAATGACCTTCTTATACACAAATAATTATAGAAAATAAATGGACATTAAAAGACAACCCCATGCACAATAGTGCCACAGAAACTCGAACTACTTAGATATTAACCTATTAACTTGGAGTCATCTTAACTAAACTGAAACTGAAACTTAACTTAACTAAAGAAGTGAAGGACCTATACAAATAAAACTAAAAAAACACTGCTTCAAGATATAAAGGAGAAGACAAGGAAATGGAGAAACATACCCTGTTCATGGATTGGGAGGATTAACATCATTCAAATGGCAATAACCCCCAAAGCATTTACAGATTTAATGCAAGTCCTCTAAGGAAATACATGACAGTCTTCCATAAATTGAATCAAACATTCCTGAAATTTATTTGAAAAAATAAACACCCATGAATGACTAAAGCAACTCTTAGGAAATAGAATATGGGAGGCATCATTTTCCCCAACTTTCAATTGTACTTCAAAGAAATAGTCAAAACAGCATGGTATTGGAATAAAGACAGAACCTCAGATGAATGGAATAGATCAGTATTCAGAGAATATCCCCTAGACATATAATAAATTAATCTTTGATAAAGGGGCAAGAAATGCAAAATGGAACAAGGAAAGCCTCTTCAATCAGTGGTGCTAGGACAACTAGTCAGCCACATACAAAAAAGCTAACTTGGACCTCCATCTAATACCATGCACAAAGGTCAAATTCAAGTGCATTAAAATTCTTGGTATAATACCCAGAAGCATAAGGTATACAGAAGAATATGTATGTAAAAACACTCCATGACACTAAAACTAATGGCATCTTCAATGAGGCAATAACACTGTCCAAATAAGTGGAAGCAGAGATAAACAAATGGGAATAAAACTGAGAAGCTTCTGCACTTCAAAGGAAATAGTGACTAAAATAAAAAGGCAACTCACAGAATGGGAGAAACTATTCACCCAATACCCATTAGATAAAGGACTAATATCTAAGATATACAGGTACTGAGAGAACTTAACAAGAAAAAAAAATCTACCCCATCAAAAATTTGGAAAAGAAATGAATAGACACTTCATCAAAGAAAATATACAAATAGCCAAAAGACACATATAAAAGTGTTCCACATCACTAATGTCAGGGAGATGAAAATCAAAACAATAATGAGGTTCCATCTCACACCACAGAAGCTGGTACACATCACCAAAAAAAGAACAAGAACAACCAGTGTTGGCAGGGATGTGGTAAAAATGGAACTCTCATTCTCTGCTGGTGAGAATGCCATCTAGTCCAACCTTAATAAAAAAACTATATAGAGATTCCTCAAAAAACTGGAAATTGAGCTCCCATATGATCCTACTCTACTATTCCTAAAGATAGACCTAGGAAAACAAAAATTAAATAGAAAATATGCCTTCCTCACACCTATATTCATTGCAGCATTATTTACAATAGTCAGAATCTGGAAACAACCCAGATGCCCTTCAACAACAGATGAGTGGCCAAAGAAACTGAGGTATACACAATGAACTACTATGCAGCCGTCAAAAATGAAGTCATGAAATTTTCCTATACATTGGTGAACCTGGAAACTATTATACTGAGTAAAATAAGTCAAAGGAAGAGAGACACAGAATAGTATGTCATCTGTGGGATACAAGAAAAATTAAAGACAGTAATGTAATATTACCAGAGACAATAGGTATGAGGGCTGGAAGTACTGACCCACAATATGAACCTTACCACAAAGAATGGTGAGTTTAGTTAGAGAAATAACTACACTAACAACTATCATGAGAGTGGTATTGAGAAAAATAGAATGCCTGCTTGAATACAGGGGAAGGGAGATGTAGGATGATACAGAGCACTGATGGTGGAGCACTGGTGAAGGGGAGTCTTTTTAATGACTGAAAAACAACTACAAACATGTTTTTAATTACGGTGCTTAAATAAATAAATTATTATTAAAAAAGAAATGATAACAAAATAAAATGTCACTACCATTACAAATCAGAAAAAATAAAAAATAAATTAATCCACATATGATAATACTAGTGAATACCTACAGAATCTCCCATGTAAATGAATTATTCATTTTTATAAAAAATTTTTTGAAAAAAATTGATGGTGATAATAAAATATCCATTTGTTTGCATTATATTGATCATGTATAATTTTAGAAAATTAAATCAGAGTAAACTTCAAGTTGTAGTTCTCATTCATAAATTGCAAAAAATTTAAGATAAATTTATGGTGCAGTTTGATCAAAACATTTTTATAAGGTTTACATCTGCACTAGGACGAATAGTTTATAAAAAGTATTAAGCAGAAAATTGAGATTAAATTAATTTCAGATATTCCTTGGTTCATACTGTGAATTTTATCAAGACTTCTCATTCTCCAAACTCCATCTAAGGAAATTTTTACCATATTTAATTATTTGACTTACCTGGAAAGTAATTTTAAACATAGTCCCCACATTCTTTGACACATGGGAGTCTCTTTCCCTTGAACTAGGGATCTTGGCAGCTTTGAACTTCTGCTTGGAACACAGTCATCACGTGATGAAATCAAAGAATCTCATGATGGATGGAGTGATAAGATAGACACTTGAGTTGCACACTGCTTACCTGGGTTATATTATTGGCATTCCATTTTGTCCCCCTAAGCCATCCAGAATCCATCCCTGATCATAAAACAAGGAGCTAGCCCTGAGCTCAATTGAATGTGTTCCTCCAAATTAGAAGAGTTTCCCAAAGAAACTATAAGTAAATGGTCCAGATGACAGTTATCGTTTTGGTCTCAGCCTCAGTCTTAAGCCATCTTTAACTAGCAGACACGTGAGTAAACAAAGTTGCAGAGGATACTGAACCCCAATTGAAGCTGCCCTAACTGATAACACATAGTTAGATATTAACTACTCATGTTCATATTCCAATTCCAATTCATATTTCAATTCCATTTTATAAACTATTTTGTTTTGTTTTTATTATACTCAAACATTATTTTGAATGGATGGGAACAATTCCTTCAGTTACTGACAGAATAATCTTAAATACGCACACACACACACACACACACACACACACACACACACAGAGTGATAATCATGAGGGAAGCTCATAATTACCTTATTTTTTCTTCCTCCTAGGTCCAAGACAAATATGCAATTTCTATTTACTCTGAGGCTATTGGTGTATTACAAAAGAATTGTCAATGGAAGATAAGAAAAAGAATGCCTATTACTTTTAGGGCAGAAACATTAATATCTCCTAGGTAATTTATTCAGTTCCTGTTCCTGACACACTTATGGTGGAGGTCCACATGACATGAATCTTCCATCAGCCATATTCCCTGGTGGTCTGGTGGGTAGAGCATATTGTCAGACCATTCTAATGTACAGTATGAAAAAGAATTACTTATTTGCTGTGTTAAATCACAGGAATTTAATTTTTTATTTGTTTTCATAGTCTACAACCAAGTGTCTTAATGAGCAGCACCACTGAAATTCAGGTTCATATAATTATTTGTTGAGCAGATTGTTATATTTATTGTAGACACCAATGTGTCTATAGTGTCATCCCCTAGATGTCTGAAGCACCAACACCTCCAATATTGAAAAACAAAAATGTCTCCAATCATTTCTAAACATCACTTAGAAGAGATCCTCATTGAGAACCTCTGATCTAAACTTTCCCACTTGGTACAACCATCAACAGAGTTGTTTTCTACTTCACACACTGAAAAATGTGAAAGCGGGATTTTAAAAAAAAATTATAGTGTGGAGTATTAGAGACATGGAATAGGGCTTAAGGTGCTCATGCAAGTCCAGTTCAATTTCTGACAATTGGGCAATTGGGTGGAGCCCTGGAGGTCCAAAATGCCATTGAATGAACCTAGATGAACTCTAGCACTGCAGAGCCTGAACAGCACTAGCTTGAATAACAGGGAGGGGTCCCCAAGGTGTCCCCAAAACCACTTGGAAACTTCCTCCACCCCCCAAAATAAAGTAGGTTGAGTGCAATGATCTACTTACGTTTTCTGTTAGGGATATGACAACTGCAGTGGCTATTAACTCAGATTCTCCGAGCAAAGTGACCCAGTTGAGAGCCATCATAAATACTTGTACAGTGCAAACCCACCAAAGATGTTACTTTTTATTTATTTATGTTTTCAGTGAAGCCAGATAGCTTTTACTGACAAAAGTTTCATAGAAAGGAAAGAGAGATGCATGTGGTCTTTTCCAAGTAGAAAAATCATAGACGTAAGCAAGCAATCTACTTGTTAAAGGGAACACATGATCCAGAAGCAGAAGCCCCACTGCTGCTGCTTTGAGTCAGGTTGTGAGGCAATCTAGAAGGCTCCACACACATAACTAAAAGAAAAGTTCTTTGTTCATTGAATTTTCTTTTAATATGAATTCTAGAGATAAAAGAGTAACCCTGATTAAGACTATTTATTTTGAAAATACACACACATACACAACAGTATTTAGTCTCTTTGCTACTTTTGACCTCATATTCATTCTCAAGGCCAGTCAGTGTCATTCATTACATATGTGATGTTGACCTTATAGAGGAATAGATTGAAGAAGGTTTTTTTGGTTTTTTGTTTGTCTTTCAGCTATATCCCGTGACGCTCAGGGGTTACTCCTGGCTATGTGATCAGAAATCGCTCCTGGCCGCCGGGGAATCAAACTGCAGTCCGTCCTAAGCTAGTTCATGCAAGGCAGACACCTTAAGTCTTGTGCTACCACTCCGGCCCCTGAACAAGTTATTGATACATGCATGTATATCATTTGATTAGCAAACACAACAAACAAAAATTATCATGGGAATATGTTTGAAGACTTCTCCATATCAAAAAACTATTCTCAGACACCAGCAGTGTATTCTTTTTTTAATTACTTTATATATATACCACAGTTACAATGTAGTTCATAATAGTTTTTTTTCACAATCACAAATTTATTCATGATGAATTTTCAGTAATACAATGTACAACACTCTTACCAGTGCACATTTCTGACTACAAATGTAATCCCCTTTACCCCCTGCTTGCATCAGAGGCATACATTTTTCTTCTCCCTTTTTCTTTGTTTTTCCCTTTTAGACACTGTGGTTTGCAACATTGTCATGCCTATCACCGTATCTCCTCTCAGCAATCCCCCCACTATTTGTAGCAAACTTCCTACAATGGCCCTCATCTCTATTGTCTAAAGTAGTGTATTTTTAATTCAATTCGGATCTTAGTAGGTCTATTCAGAAACAGCAGCAAATCACCACATATTCTATCCTGACAACAGAACAATCTGACAAATATTTTCTACAATGATATCCCAAGAGAATTCTACCTATACCATATTCCTATTTATTTTATTTAATTCATCAAATACAGCTAAACTTCCTATTCTAAGGTTTTCTGTAAATTCTTTATTCTCATTCGATTAACCTTAGGAAACTAACCACTGTTGAAGTTTTCTTTCCTTTTCTTCTTGTATTGTCTTCATTACACTTTTACTTTCTTTATATTAACAATTTAAAAGCAACCCCAATTTGAATTGATAGACAATAAAGAAAAGGGAACAATGTTCCTCTATTATAAAAAGGAGAAATGCTGGGGCCATAGCTGGGGCGCAAGGGGTAAGGCGTCTGCCTTGTGCGTGATAGCCTAGGACGGACTGCGGTTCCATCCCCCGACATCCCATATGGTCCCCCAAGCCAGGAGCGATTTCTGAGAGCATAGCCAGGAGTAACCCCTGAGTGTCACTGGGTGTGGCCCCAAAACCAAAAATAACTACATAAATATAATAATAAAAAGGAGAAATGCTGGTAATAGTAAAAGTTGGAATGCTTGTAATAGTAAAATCTTCTAGATGCCCTTAAAGTGCTCTACTCACACAAAATAGGTTAAAGTTCTGTTTATTTAAGTAACATTATAATAAAACAATAAAGAAAGGTTTTTATTCACCTCTATATAAACCTGTTTTTTCCAAGGAGCAATATTAATACAATGCACCATTAAAAATATTCCATAACATTGTTATATTATTTATCACCACAAAATGGTGACTGTATGCTTTCTTCATGAAGCATTCTTGACTCAAAATGATCTCTACTCACTCCCCTTTTAAACCTTTATAAAAAACCTCTTTATCTTTAAACCCTGACAGAATGATTTGTTTCTTGGGATATCAAGTGTCTCCACAGCAGGTTGTTTTTACTGTTACTTAATACTCATTTTATTCCACTTGCATTATTTGTTTTTGTCTCTCTGCCTATAACCTTTAGTGCCCTTGAATGATTAAGCCATGTTAATACTTCAACCTCACTTCCATAAATGCATTTGTCCAAAACATGTTAAATGTACAGAATATATGCTGAAATAAAATAGATTTCTGTGACTTTTAGGAACCCAGAGATCACTTACTCAGATATCTTTGCACAAAAACATTGCACTCGATTTCAAACAATTGATTTATTAGTTTATTTATAACCTACTTTACTCCATAATAATTTCAGGCAGCCTACAGACACTTTTATATGTTTTTAATAATGGCAAACATTATAAGCCAATGTCAGGATTAAAGGTCATTATTGAGGAGAAAGGAAAAGTCTAGATTAATGGCCCATAGTATCTTATAGATACATAAATGTTGGACTACAGGTTTGTCCCTGAACTTCCTAGCAGTCAAAACGCAAGGGAAAATATGTTTAATTATATGGTTCTCATTGTCCAAAAGTTATTTTATTTTAACAGCATTGTTAAATGGTGCCTAAATAAAAATAAGAATAAAGGGGCTGGAGCAGTGGCGCAAGTCGTAAGGTGTTTACCTTGTGCGTGCTAGCCTAGGACAAACCACGGTTGGATCCCCTGGCATCCCATATGGTCTCCCAAGTCAGGAGTGATTTCTGAGTGCATAGCCAGGAGTAACTCCTGAGCTTCACAGGTGTGGCCCAAAAAACAAACAATCAAAAGAATGAAACTAAAATAAAATAAAAATATTAAAACAAATATTTTTATTTCTTGTCAAAATTTTAATATAGAAAATATGTTTTAAATAGATTCATTATACTTTCTACCCAAGCCATATATTGAGGTAACAAATCTAGAGAATATGGATTTTATGCAGAAAATGAGCACAAAGTAAGAGAAGAACAAGGCCTATTAGAAGAAATGGCAGAAGACCTCACCACCAAGTCCTTCTTGCAAAGAAGCTAGTGAGCTTTTTATGGAAGCTTTCAAATGCCTCACTATTTGAATTAGATCAAATATTATATTTTAACTAAGTTCCAGTTAATATATAGTCTAAGTAACCAAGCCAAAATCTACCATGTTTAAATTTTATTTTAAATATTTGGAGGGTAAAAAAAAAAAGTAAGCCTACTGAACAGCTAGAACATTAAATCATAGCACAATTTTTCTAAATAATTTTTCTTACTATTTCCCAACATTCACCACCCTTATATGTTTATTATTAATAATAAAAGACCATATGCCCTTTATTTTTAAAACATTAAATGAATAGCACTGTTTACTTGTCGTGCTTTCTTTCAATCACCTCCAAAATATTCTTTTGAGTCCAAAGAAAAAATTACTTATTTATTATTCTATGAAGCAAGAGAATATAAAGTGTGAGTGTTCAACCCAAAATAATTTACTATAAAAATAATAAACTTGGGGCCAGCGAGGTGGCGCTAGAGGTAAGGTGTCTGCCTTGCAAGCGCTAGCCAAGGAAAGATCGCGATTGCGGTTCGATCCCCCGGCGTCCCATATGGTCCCCCCAAGTCAGGGGCAATTTCTGAGTGCTTAGCCAGGTGTAATCCCTGAGCAGCAAATGGGTGTGGACCAAAAAACAAAAACAAAAAATAAAAAAAACACACACAAAAAAACAAACTTTTGGTCACAAAAAAAAACAAACAAAACAAAATCCAAAAATAAGACATTTGGTCATTCCCATTATTGTGCAATATTTGCAAATTTTTGTCTTTATATTTAAGAGGAAAAAATAGTTTTAAAAGTAAATAAACTGTTAAGCAAAAATGCATCTAGAAAATAGCTGATGCTTGAGCAGAATTTAAAGTTGAAGTACACTGTTCATTCTTGCAAGGTCACTATGTGATGAAATTACAATTCTTTCAGTAATTACACTAACCCAAGAATACTCATGGCTAGAAACTATAATATAGTGAGAATTCACAGAAAACAATATAAATGAATTCAATTCATCTCAGTATATTGCTGCAATTCAGTTAGGATATAATCCTATAAAAATGTCATTGAACTGAATAACATGACCATTACAAACAACCAGGGATATAGCATAATATTTATTCATGAAATATTGAGTGTGGTGGTATTAAAGAAACAATCTGTGAAGTTAAATATAACTTCATAAAAATAAATAGCTAAAGATACCTAACTTTTCTTATTAACCTCTATTTATTTCCTTCTATTTAGCAATGATGCAGCAACCAGCCAAAAACAACTTCATGTATTGTTTTAATTTAGTCTTTGTAAAATCACAAATTTATTCCTGATTGAGTTTCAAGCATATTGTTTCAACACAGATCCCATCACTAGTGTCCACTTCCTCCACCAATACTACACACACACACACACACACACACACACACACACACACACACACACACACACACACATTTTTGCCTCCCACCCACCAGTCTGTTAGTCTGCTTCTAGGAAAAATGCTTTTTATTTTTGGAGTTTTGTACCATCATTTACATCACTATTGCTTACAGGGTTTCATACACTTTTCAGCACTTCCTTCCTATTGAACGCTTCCCTCCACCATAGACATTGCTTTCTCCTTGTCCTGTACCCCATCCCTCTCAAGTGGCATGTTTCAAGTTTAAAACAATAACCTTTCAACAATTATTATGCCATTGTGTGCTACTTATGAGACTAAAGGTATTACTATAATTTTTCTTTTCAACTATAGTAAAAGTAACAAAAACTTCTTTGAAATTAGAATCAAACTTTGGGACAGACTATATAGAAAGAGGTAGAGTTAGAAAGAGTTACATCTGTTTCTTTTCTTCATTTCTAGTGAAAATTTACCATATATACATAGATTACTTATTTCTTTATGTCTTATTGCTATATCTTTTGCTCTTTTGGTGGTATTTTTTTTCTTGTTATTTGAGTAGGGTCATTTTGAAGACACTAAGAGATTAGCAGATGAGAAGGTTTCTGGTTTGACTTGAACAGTATTCAAACAGGAATGATTTTCTAGTTTTGAGAAGGTGGCTTGTTATCAGCGGATCCTACTTTTAAAAGCTTCCTGTCCTGGACTCACTTGGAAGAGATAGAATTCAATATTAAATGAAATCTCCCAGACCACCAGATGCTTGTATCTCCTTTGGATCTTCTTTGGATCATTAGTAAAAATTTGTCAACCATGATAATTGTAAGTGTTATATATAAGCACTAGTTGGTATGACCAAGCTTACCTATGTGTGTTCCCCCTATGTGTACCACCGTTTTTGGAAAGGGGGTTTGAAGGTCATGCCTTCATCTTTCAGGCCTTAAATGTGTGTAAGGAGAGGTACTAAGACTTAAGTGGGCAAAACCTGAAGCCAGTCATATCTGTGGCTTGCTCAGTCAAATACCATGACTGTCGTAAAGGAAATGAGAAGGCTGTGTGTAATAAAATTGTTGATTGACTTGAGAGGTGATCAAAGGATTGCAAGAGAAAAAAAATAAGGCAATCCATCTGAGCAGGAAATAAGGAAATGAGACAAGATAATAAAATGGTGAAATACACAAGATCATAGGTTGGTGCTTCCTAAACATTTAGGTATATCAGAGTTACATGGAGGGTTTGATCAAAGACACTCCTGGGATCATAGCAATATTACAGAATGGAGGGTGTTTGCCTTGTATGCAACAAACCTAAATTCAATCCTCAGCAAGCCATATGGTTCCATGAATCCTGCCAGGCATGATTCCTGAGCACAAAGCCAGAAGAAGCCCTAAGCACAGCTGAGTGCGATGCCCCCAAAAAACAAAATCTGAAAAATGAAAGCACAAAACCATTTCTGAACATTGAAGAAACTAACACTGTAGGTCCAAGATAGCACTAAAGTAATTATTTGTTTCTTTTCTTTATTTCTAGAAAATATTTACCATATATACTTAAATTACTTATTTCTTTAAGTTTTATTGCTATATATATTGCTCTTTTGGTGGTATTTTTATTGTTTTTATTTGAGGAGGGGTATATCCATCCAGTGGTGCTCAAAGACTACAACCAGCTGTTTTCTTAAGGGTTCTACCAGGAGTGCTAATATATCTAACTTATATGAAGCATGGACTCAACCCAGTGAAATATACAACTTGGGCTTGGCATTTTTAATAAAAATCTTACATCATGTTGATTCTTCTGGCTCAGAGGTCACACTTCCTTAAATAACAAAGCTACAGAGGCTGACAGATTTATGTCTGAACCTGTTTGTTGTTCCCTAGTTTGCACAGCTTTGGAAAAATTCTCCAAAGTTCTCCCAATCTCAGTTTCCTCCACCTCACAATAAAGATAATACTTCAAAGACAGTTGTGAAGAGTGAGTAGTATATCACATATGCAACCCAAGAAGAATAATGAAAACTTTATTCATCCTTGCATTTCTATCAAGGTAGCAGAAGAATTTTCTTTGAGGTTGGTCATTCCATAAATAGAATCATGACCTAGAAGCAGTTGCTATGAGGCTATCCACTGGAAAGAGAATGGCACATCTTAGTTGGGATGGGATTCACAAGTGGGTGCCATTGAGAAGTGGAAATTTCGGGGTCCCATACTCAAGTCAAAACACCAAATAGAGTTAATAGATCTGGTGTGCAGCTTGGTATTTGTGAAGTCAGCCGTGTTGAGTGCAAAATGAATATGAGTGAATATGAGCTTCCTAAGGCAAAGTTCTAGACAACAGTTTCACCAGTTGATGCAGAAGCCAGAAATATAATATCATGAAGTCAAGGGTAATGATGAAGTTAGGAGGAACCAAAAGACTCATTTTGACTCTTCTCAGATCAATTCACAAACTAAAAGTGGAAAATTTTCCACCAACCAACACCAATAGGAACTAGATGTTTTCTATTCTGGGATACCTCATTCATTCTATTACTTCCCTCAGTCCTTCAAGCGTCACCAAAGTGTTTCTCAGAATGATGGGCATAGAAAAAGATTGAGAGTACTGTTGTTTCAATGGTAAATATGAGCAATAGCATATCTTATATCTCATTCTTGGTTATGCCCAAGGAAAATTCATGCATTTTAATACTTTTAGAAAACTATCTTGTTGGAAATACTCATTTCAATAATTGCCTTTGTAGTATCCCACTTGCCTTGATTCCTGGGAACATGCCATAGAAACTCTGCCCTATAGCAAAGTCTGAAGTTACCACTCCCTTCACTTGTCCCATTGCCAAGATCTGGGACTGAAAGCTACAATTGTCTAAATGCTGAGTTGTTCAGTCTGAAATAACTGAACAACTTCCAGACTGAAAGAAACTTCTCTTTCTTCCAATTTGAAAATAAACTTCTCTCAACTTTGAAGAACATTATCAGCATACTTTTGGCACTGGAATGGTAATAAGCACATAGTATGTTCTATAACATGGACATTTTCCACTCTCAGCATCTGTAGAACAAAAACAACACACACGTATGTGCACATGTAAACACACACACACAGTCCAGAAGCTGTTGAACAGAATTTATTAAAATTAATGAGAAAATAACATGATCTAGCTCTAGGGTCTTGAAAAATAAAATTAAATCATAAGTGGTGTGACTGAAAACGCCAGGTGGCATCTGCCAGCTGATCAAAAGCTAGTTGATTTGGCTCATTTTCCAGTGAGCTAATAGTCTCCACCCCTTGAAACTCCAGCTTGTAAATGTATTTATAGCTCCTTAGACATTATATGTCAGATACAAAACAAAACAAAATACTTAGTCACTATTCCTGGTAAACCAGTTTTGCAAGTGTTAACTTAATTCCTTGCATAAAACTGAAAATAGTTTGCCAAAGCCTTAACTACCCTTTTTGCCTAAAGGTTAACTGATCACTATTAAGCTGCTACAAAAAAAAATCTAAGATCTTATTTGAAATGGAGGCATCACATGGTATCTCTACCAATATCTATGTTAGTTGACATTTTGGTTTTGTACAATGTCATTTATACCACTAAGTGTTTGAGGATGTTTGGCATCTTGTTCCTTTGTTCCACCTATCCTCAAACCCCAAAACAACAGTATACTTAGGTGAGAGTTTTTAAGTCAGCAGTGCCAGCATTTTTTACCCACTTCTAGAGTGATTAAATATTTTATTTTTTTATTTATTTATTTTATTTTATTTTGGTTTTGGGGTCACACACGGCTGGCTAGGCATTCAGAAATCGCTTCTGGCTTGGGGGCCATATGGGACGCTGGGGAATCAAACTGAAGTTTTTCCTAGATTAGCAGGTGCAAATGGCCTACCTCTTGCCCCACCGCTCTGGCCCCCTGGAATTTCTAAGAAGTGGAGATAAAGTGCAGATATTTCATTGGAAATGGAGTACTTATAAGTTATAGATGGAGCAATTGACTTGCAAGAATGTTCACAGGTAGATATATTACTTACTTTTAGAATATATGAGATCAGTTCATTTAAAAAATGTCAGGCATTTCTGAAAATGACTTTGATACAGTTGATGGAAATTCCAGTTGCTATGGTAGAAAAATGCCATACCTGGTTTTCTAGAACATAACTGTATTCAGGGAAGAGTAGGGCAAATCCCACTCAATTCCTTAGTGAGAAATAAAGTCAACTTGTCTTGGACCCAGTTCTTACCACAGTGCTTGGCACTAAGTGGACTTTAGAAATTTTGTTAGTGTAAAGAAGCATTGAGAATTTGAAGTAGAGGGGAAGAGGAGATCAAAACAATATGGTTATAGAAAAGAAAGTATTTAGAGAGAGAAAGAGAAAGAGAAAAGAGCAAAGAAGAGAGAGGTGAAGAAATGTCTCACATATATTGTGACCATACAAAATATTTATGGGAACCCTCAGAGTTGAAGTGTTTCTTTTAACTATCATAGTTGCCAGAGTTTACCATGATCATACTTACTTATTTTTAAAATTGGGGAGGGGATTTTTGCATTTATATTGCTTTGTAGATGTGATTTCATATAGATTGCTTTGACATCAGATAGAGATTGTGCCATGGGCTCCTGCTCAAGGGGTACCGTCTTGTTAGACTCCAAAAAAAAAAAAAAAACTACACTATTTACACAACCTTTACCACAAGAAACATTTTCCCGTGTACTATACCTTAACAGTTTTTTTCTGTGATTCTGCACTGCTTTACTTTAGGTGATGAAAAGATATATGTAAGCCCAGTTTTTTAATCACTAGAGTTCTTGTCTGATTCATAGATACTGATCAGAAACTAATGCTTCACAGTTCTGTCATTTCCATTCTACAAAAGAAAAATGTCACAAACTTTGGGTTGTGAAATAATAAGATGAGCAATACAGAACAATTCAGAGAGAGAGAGAAAGAGAGTAGAGTAAGGATATAGAACTGTGCTGAAGATGTCTCAGACTTTAATCCATCTGGTATGAGGGCTCCCTTTGGTATAATCCCTTTATTTAAGTTAGTGTTACCTTCTGATAAGAATGGGATAATAAAAGGCAAAACATCTGTGTGTGTACTTCTTTCAGATGTTCCTGAAAATCCCCATAGTTGCTATCTTCTGGAAAGTTAGAATGTTGTCATGATCCCAAATCTCATTCCAAAAATTTACAAATTTAGGAACATGTTATCTTATAACTAACCCTTATCTAGTATTATGCAATAGTAATACAACACACAATACATGTGACTTGGTACAAGTGTGCTATTTTCTATCTCCTTTTTAATCTAGAGATGAGGTGAAAGAGAGGTCAGGATGGGGCTGATAATACAAGAGTCTATTAACAGTTGGCAGCTGCCTCTTCTCACTAAAAAGGACTCTACCATTAAAGCCACTACACTAGACCGCAGAGATGCTGTACTAGACCTGAAGGATCCATCAGCTCTGACCCTAACTTTTTAAGTGTTTGTTCTTTGGGGAGGTTAGCAGGTAAGTAAATAGTAACCATGAGTGAGTAATTTCAACAATGGGACTGGTATTCCCAGATACCTACTAAAACATTAGTTCTAGGTATATCTGACAGGATATTCACAGAGGAGATAAGCACTTGAATCTCTGGATGAGGAAAAATCATACTCTTTCATGAAAGCAAATATTATTTAATAGATTGATGAACCAATATGACAATGAGGTAGAAGAAGAATATTGAGCTGAGACTTTTATTTCCCTATACTCTCAGATAGTGACTCCTTTGGTTCTTAGGATTTCTAGATATCTATTGAATTATACTGATTTTCCTGATTCTCAAATATGTTTACCACAGATAGGGTTCTTCATGGTCTTCATAATGAATGGCATGTGGACATTTTTGTTTTATGAATCTATTTTTTAATAGGTTTCAGTGAAAGGATAGAGGGAGGATTGGGAGTTCAGCTTGACAGAGCAGGCCTGGAACAGTTGTACTAGCATTATGGGGCTAAAGGAGGGAGATGTGGGATGCATGCTAGGAACAGGGGTGGAGGGAGGACAACACTGGTGGCGGAATGCCCCTCACTTATTGACACTATGTGCCTCAAATATTACTGTGAGAGAATTGTAATTCACTTCGACCACAATAAAAATTTAAAAAAAATAAGATTTATTTACTTATATTTTTAGTATTGATATTGTACACAGAACTTATATATCCAAACTGAACCATATTCTAGATAGATACATTTGATGGGTTGACTGATATCTAGACTACAATTAGCTGTCCTCAGGATTTATTCCTGGTTCAGTGTACAAGGAACACTCCTGGCAGGTTTGGGAAACCTTATGGGATGCTGGAGATTGAACATTGGTCTCCTGCTTGCAAGACCAATCGCTCTACACATTGAACTATAGTTTGAGCCCCCAAAAGTTTATTGTATATTCAAAGTTTCAAGATAAAGTGTGCTCTCACTATCTTCATTGCCCACATTTTATCTTTTATCACTAATCCTTGTAAAGAGAACAGCTATGAATTATATAAGTTAAAAATAAACCTTGTCATTTGATGTGACAAATTACTTGTATATTTACTTAGTTATGCAAATAAAATTTTACTGAAACTAAAAAAACATATAGAGCACTGAACATGGCTATAGTTTAAACAAATAGAAAAGAGAATGGAGATAGAAAAAAGTTATGAAACTTTTTGTTTTGGGAGTCACAACTACCAATGTTCTTGTCTTTGCATTCAGGGATCACACCTGGATGGATTGAGTGACTATCTGGGGTAAAGGAGATAGAATTCAGATTGGCCACATGCAATTCCCCTAAACATTGTACTATCACTCTGGCCTAAAGTAAATCTTTGACATAAAGTTTACTGTTGAAATGTTTCAGCAAGGAACTGAAATAATTGCACAGTGGGTAGGGCATTTGATTTGCATGCAGTTGACTTAGGTACAATCCCCAGCATCCCATATAGTTCCTGGAGTCTAACAGAGAGATTTCTGAGTGCAGAGCCAGGAGTAAGCCTTGAGTACTGTGGTGTGGCCCCAAAACAAAACAAAAACAAAAGTTTCAGCAAGATAAAGCCTAATTAAAGAGAATGAAATAAGTTTTTTTCTGAGAATTATTAAGGGACATTATAAAGCACACAAAGGAGACTAAGATTAACCACTGTAAAGAATTATTACCACTTCTTTTAATAGTTTAAAATGAGGGTATGTTCTCTTCCACAGCCCACATGCAGAGTTTAGCAATATGTCACTTTTGTCCCTCATTCTGGTTTATTGTAGTAGGTAGTACTGCTGGCTCAGGGTCTCAGTATCATCATGTACTGCCAGGTCATTTGTGGGTGGTGGATTTTAAGGCAGCACATTTATTCTACACACTCTGTTTTAAAATTCTTATTTATAAAAGGACACATTGCACATCTGCCTACATTGCCCATTTTTATTCTTAATTACCTTTCATCTTATTCAATTGGTAATCAGACACTCTACAATTTGGGGGGGGAGCAACTTGGGGAGGACAGAGAAAAAAGGATGTCCTGAAAGTGAAATTCTAAAGTTAGATGCACAGTTATTAGTCATACAAATTGGAGAAAAGAGGAATAGAAAATTCATAACCAAAATCCAAATTAATAAACATCTAGGGAAAATGTATAAGACAATACTATTTATCAAAAGATTTATCTTTTGCCAACAGTTCTGATTTACTTAAGAAAAGGAATCCATAGAAATAAATGATGATAGATAGATGATTGATAGATAGATAGATAGATAGATAGATAGATAGATAGATAGATAGATGATAGATAGATAGATAGATAGATAGATAGATAGATAGATAGATAGATAGATAGATAGATAGATGATAGATAGATAGATAGATAGATAGATAGATAGATAGATAGATAGATAGATAGATAGATAGATGATAGATTAGATAGATAGAT